>NC_060276.1:68579780-68763659 GCF_021613505.1 Equus quagga | reverse complement strand
CCCCCCCAGTTACCTTTCAGGGTCGCCCACTTCCTCAGCTCCGTCCCCCTTTCCCACTGCTCCCCCAGTTCCTCCTTCTCCTGTTGCCCACCCCCCACCTCAGGCATTTACAGGAAGACATTTTGGAGCTACGATCTCTCCTCAGACCCCCCTCCCGGCTACTGCGAGATCCCGCCTGCAGGTTCGGTTCGGCTTGATCAGGCCCGACCCCTACCTGAGGCAGGGTTAGTGTAACGGCTACAAGCCTAGAACTGCAGACAGCGACGGCCCCGCGCTCCTTCTCCACCTCCCTCCCTAGCAGCCGGGACAGGGGTCGCGGCCCCTTTAAATGGCAGCGCCGCTCACAGCGCCCAGCGCTCTGCAGCAGGCGGGCGGGCGGCGCCAGCAACCAACCCCATTGGCTGGCTCGAGGAGGGGGCTCGCGAGACAGCGCCGGCCCCCGGCGCGAGACTCCCAGCCCAGTGGCCGCCTGGAAATTGCGGAGTGGAGCACAGTCGTTGGAGATGGAGCTTGAGCCCCCGCCCGGGGCCCCGTTAGTTGAGGAGGAAAAGATAGCCTCTGGAGCCTTCAAGCCTGCCCCCGGGAGAGGCGGCACCCCCTTTCCACCGAAGGGCCGAGTACACTAACCCACAAAAAGCAGATCTACGCACCTGCTTCCCTTACCTGGTTCAAGAGTCTGGCCCCTTCACACCCGTGCCCGCCCTACCTCCTGGAGCCCACTCTACCCGTGATCCCCTCCTCTCATTCAAATGGTTCCCGGACCCCTCCCCCTCCCCGTGTCTCTCTTCGCTTCCCACTCGTGTTCAACCCCCCGGCGTCCGCCCCCCTCAACAGTCCCTACCTACGCCATGCAGCAGGCGCCTGCCAAGATTACCCTCCCCCCAACCCCACCTCTCCGGGGCCCGCCCCCTGGGCGACTGTTGGGGTAATGAGTGACAGCGGAGGGGGGAGGCAGGGACCCAGCCCTCACGTGCCCCTCCTCCCCTTGTCTGCAACCTCGGGCCCCCTAACCATTCTGAGAGTCACAGTTGTGGGGTGTCTTAAGCTGGGTCTCCAGCCACCCAGGGCGGGTTAAATGGCTCTGGCTCAGTGACAACGCCTTTGCAGTAACCGTTACTGCCTGATGACCCCAAAACCAGTCCTGCAAAGACACTCCCCCCACTCCCTCAACGGTCTTAGGGTAAGTTCTGGGATCTTCTCCCTGAGTCTTCCTGCAGGAGCTCTCTGCGTTCTCTCTTCAGTAGTTTTTCTCACCAAGGCCAATAGCTCTTCCCCCTTTCTATGTCTGTCTCTCTCCCTCCCTCTCTCTCTCTGTCCTTGTCTCTTTCCTCGCTCTCTCTCTCTCCTTGGCGCGCACTCTCTCTCCCGATCTCTTTTTGTCTCCGTCTCTGTCTCTGCCTCTCATATGCACGAGCACGCACGCGCGCGCGCACACGCTCCCCCTCCTGGAAGGTCCTTAGCGTGTGGGTGTGGCTGAGGTTGAGGCTAGAGAAGTGGGGTGGGGGGAGGGGGCACTAGCGTTAGGCCTACTGGCTTTAAAAAAATGTGTGCCTGGATTCATTCTCAGTCCCCAATATAGTTGGAGCACTTTACAGTCCCCGCTCCCCACTTTCCCCCTCCAACCCCTAAGGGCTGGAGAGCATTTAGTATCTGAGATCGTAGAGAAGGCTCAGACTGGAAGGGAGTCCTGCCGCAGACTTAGGAACGCTGTAGGTTTGGTGTCCATTGCCTACTCTAGCCTGCCTCTTTGCTCTGGGCCTTTCTTCTTTCCCACACTAAGCCTCTCCTAGCCTTACGGTCCTCGGGAGTTTTAGCCCTCCTTGTCTCATTCACTTTCCCAGAAGCCTTATCCTTCCTGTCTTCCCACATGGCCTTGAGGTTATTATCTTTGCTCTCTCCTATATACCGAGATAAAAGCAAGAGTTTTCCCCTTTAGGTTTCCCAAACCCAGCTTTCTCTTTATCTTAACGAGTATTCTGTGTACCCGTCTCCCACCATCTGCTTATTTCTATGTCCTTGTACCTCCCTTTGCATTTTCAATTTGTTCCATCTCAGTTGGGCCACCTCTTTCTTTTACCTTGCCTGCCCTTCTCAGAGCACATGCGTGGATCCTTGACTGCTCTGGTTGTGGAGAATGCCTGGTTTCCGGGGCGGGGAGCGGGTAATGGTGTATTATTAATTCAGAGGCAGTGTGGTGGTGGAGTAAAAGTGTGTGGTTCTAGGGACAGACCAGGATTCTAATCTCAGCTCTGCCTGCATTTTAGCCAGTTGACTTTGGACAAGTCACTTGTCAAGTCACCAGGTCTTAGTTTTCTCATCTTTAAAACAGAGATAAGAAAACCATCTAAATGTCCAATAATAGGGGATTGTTAAATCAATTTTGGTTATATTCATACAATGGATGTGGTCCTTAACAACTACATTAAAAAAAACTAATGACGCAGAGCACGGAGGATTTTTAGAGCGATGAAACTATTGTGTATGATACTATAATGATGGATGCATGTTATTATACATTTGTCAAAACTCGTAGAATGTACAACACCAAAAGGGAACTCTCATGTAAACTGTGGGCTTTGAATGATAATGATGAGTCAGTGTAGGTTCACCAAATGTAGCAAATGTATCACTCTGGTGAGGCATGTTGATAGTCAAGGGAGGCTGTGCATGGTGGGGGGGGGGGGGGCAGGGGGTATGTGGGAACTCTCTGTACTTACAGCTCAGTTTTTCTGTAAACCTAAAACTGCTCTAAAAAATAAAGTCTGCTAAAAAACTGACACACAAAAATGCTCCTAATATAATGTTACTTTTTTTGGTTTTTTGCAGGGAAAGATTTGCCCTGAGCTAACATCTGTTGCCAGTCTTCCTCTTTTTTTCCCCCCAAAGCCCCAGTGCATGGTTGTGTATCCTACATGTAAGTCATTCTAGTTCTTCCATGTGAGCTGCCGCCACAGCATGGCAACTGACAGACGGGTGGTGTGTTTCTGCAACCCAGAAACAAAACTAGGCCACTGAAGCAGTGAGCACCGAACTTTAACCACTAGGCCATCAGGGCTGGTTCATATTGCATTTTTTTAAAAAGGAGTTAAAATATGATACTAACTTTGTGGAGAAATTCTATGTACACATATGCATAGAAAAAGACTGGAAGGAAATACTGGAGATAATAATACCTCATAGGGATGCTGTTACCATTAAGTGAGATGTATACTTGCCTGACATATAGCAGGTGTTTAATAGATACTGGTTACTATTATCATAAAAGAAATATATCTGACTTCATGCATGGTCTGGGACTTCACAGCCTGGAGCCTTCATATCCTGAAAATACATGATTTATTTTTTGTCTTCGACTAAGCCAAGAGTGCCCACAGTTGATAGGTTTGCATATGTATCAGCCACAGATGAAAGGCTCTAACATAGAATGGGCTGGTAATGGGGGGATGGAGTGTTAAGTAAGAGTTTTGGCCTGCAATTCAACATTCTTGTTTTCAGCCTTGTTATAGTTATGGCGACGTAGTCTTCAGTTCCGTTCCTTGTTATTCACTGTTTATAAAGCACTCCCAAAGTGCTGTAACCACTATAAGACATGTAAAAACTCAGTCCCTGTCCTCGTAAGAGTTCTTTCATTTTAATTATATATATATTTTTCTGATTACAAAAATTTAAATATTCACTATAACAATTTTGGAAAGCATAGAAAGTCTGAAGAAGAAAGCAATAATCACTCATATCCTATTATACCTGGAGATAACCACTGCTCTTTTTGATGTATGTCCTTCCAGTCCTTTTTTTGCATATTTTTTGCAAAATTGGAATTATCTTCTACAATATGTTTGTAACCATCGTAGGCCAATTCATACTGACCCTCTTGTATCCTATTATATCACTAACAATGTTGTATCAAAAGTTGTTTTGTAGGGGTAATCAGTAAAAACTGCAAGTCGTGTAGGTGGAGCATGCTCAGAAGATGGAAACCTTGTCCTCAGATGATCTCGAGCTGCCTAGGAACCAAAAGTTCCCCAACTACAGAACTTAATGTAAAGAAAAAGCGGAATGGGGAACCTAATAACAAGCGAGGGGTCCCTTGGTTTGTAGCATATCGGACTTATAAGACTGTTACACTTTCACCCTCCAATAAGATTCCACCAAGTTAGCATTTTGTATAACTACTCCCACTCCCAGATCCTTAAAAGTTTGGCCCTGCTTCAGCTCTAGCAGACAGATTTGAACCTTGCCTCCTGTCTGCTTGCTGGTTGGCCACGCAATAAAGCTCGCTCTTCTCTCAAAGGCCAGTGCTGTAGTATTGGCTTCCATTCACATTGGGCAGCTAGCCCTTGCTCAGTAACAAATTTGGCGACCACAAAGGGACTTCTGGTCTTTTGACTGTCAGCTTGAAGCTTGGTGGCCCCTCAGTGGAGCGCTGGCCCTCATTGTCAGCCTTCACTGGCTGCCTGGACTGCTTTAGTCTAGAGGTTCGACTTTTGGGATGCTGCTTCCCCACCAAAGCACCACCAGCTCTTTGGCACTACTTTCTCTTTTGAGAAAAGAAATCGCTTCTGGATCAAGACATCTCTGGGTGAGTAACATTAAGAAAGTGACTATCCCTTACCTTGTCTCTCTGGTGTGATCCCCTGGAAATATAAGTTTGACTTGTATTCTAGGGAATCCTGGAGAACTGAGTCCAGAATCTTGGGCCTGGACCTGGGATAATTAGAGACAGGATAAAAGGTTCACTCACGATTTGCTCCTGGTAATCTGGTTCTGAGTTGTCCCGGTTGGTAATCTGGCTAGCATTCCGATCTATGTTATAGGTAGAATTGTATTGTGTATTATTGTGTATTAATGTTGTTTATCTAAATTGAATTGGCTGTTTGGGGACTGGGTTTCTTGGTGACCATAACAAACTCCCTTTAGGAATTAACTTTATGAGGGTCTTCTGACTCCATCCTTTGGGACGTTCCCAGGTGACTAGGGACTTTATGGAGGTGTTGGGGCATCTGTCTGTGACATGTAATGGTCTCATAGGGAACCTCCCCTGCCGAAGAATATACTTTACAGAACCTTCATTGTTCACGGCAAAGCAGTCAGCAGCAGCAGCTCACCCAGGGCTCACTTGCCTGAACTTTGTTGGTGTTGGGACACATACAGGAAACAACTGACCCCTTCGTCATTCTTGGGGGAGTTATTCCTGCAAGCACCACGCTATCAGAATGTAAACACCATCCCCAGAAAGACCTTGGTTGTTGATGCCACCTAGGAAAAAGCCCCCTTAAAATGGGAAATGTAAATGGCATACCTAATTGTAGCCCATTGGGCTGCATTCTTCAAAATCGAGTGATGTTCAGTAATAAGCCCATGAAGAAAAAGAGAATGATTTTCTTTTCTAACATGGCCTGGCCCCAGTACTCATTGGGGTCAAATGAGGTGTGGCCTGAGAACGGGTCTTTGAACTATGATGCCATCTTGCAATTAGACCTATTCTGTAAAAGAGAAGAGATCCCCTATGTGCAATCTTTTATGTCTTTATATCAAAATCAGAATTTGCAAAAGAGATGTAAGATCCTGATTCAGAGGGAGGATCCGCAGAGAAAACCTGTCTTTCCAGAATCAAAATCAGAGGACGACCCTGTCCTTCCTCATTTGCTATCTCCTGTAGCGCCTCCGCCATATGCTGGGAGCATGGTTGGAGAGGACCAAGAAGGGCACAATGAACCCCTTGAAGCTTCTGGCTCAGCTTTGTGCCCCCCTTTACCCTATAGGCTGAAAGGAATGGTCTCCCCTTCTCATAGCTGTCATGGGGAATGTTCCACCCCAGGAAGGGCAATTCCCGTTAAGGCGAGTCCCTGCGGGTCTCAATGACCAAGGCCAGCCCAGAGGGTTTTTGTATGTACATTCCCCCTTTTCGACTTAGGACTTATACAATTGGAAAAACAGCATGCCTGCCTACCGAGATGATCCCCAAAAGATGGAAAGTTTATTTATGTCCATCTTTGCTGCCCATAATCACAACTGGAGTGATATTCAGGCCCTCATGAATGCCCTCTTCACTCCAGAGGAACGTGGGATGGTAATGGACAAGGCTCATCAGGAGGCTTAGAGACTTCGTGAGTTACAAACTAACAATCCAATCAGTGTTCCAGCAGTACAGGCCATATCCGGGGTTGAGCCAGGCTGGGACCTCAATGACCCTGGAGGTCAGGCACGGTTAAATCATTACAAAGCATGCTTAATAATTGGGATGCAGGAGGGCGTCCCAAAACTGGAGAGCCTAAATAAGGTCCAGGGGGTATAACAGGGACCAAAAGAAAACACTTAGACCTTCCTAGAGAGAGTCTTTGAGGCTTACACAAAGTACACTGATATCGACCTGGAACATCCAGATAACATGAGGCTAATCAATGACTTTTATTAGCCAAAGTACCCCTGACATAAGGAAAAAATTACAAAGACTGGAAGGGGGATTAGGGATGCCCATGTCTCAGCTTGTTGAGATTGCCTTTAAAAATGTTTAACAGCTGAGACCAGATACAAGAAAAACAGAAACAATGGGAAATGCAACAACAGGCTGCCCTGCTTGCCACAGCAATTAGTGGCAATCAACCAGAATCACAACCACCTGCAGGAAGAGGCGGAAAACCATGGATAAGACCCCCAGGGCCCTCTTCTTCCAATTGTCCTGGGTACCTGACTCTGGGACCTGGGCAATGCACCTATTGTAAACAGGAAGACCATTGGAAAAGGAAATGTCCCAACCATTCTCGGAAGTTGAGAGAGGAAACCAGTGTGCCTGACCAGATGCCCCAATTTACAGATAGTGACCAAGAATGATGGAACCCCAGGGGCTCCTCTAAATTCTGCTAGCATTATTGACATTTACCCAAAGGAACCCTGGGTGACAATTGCCATGGGAAGAAAACTTATAGACTTTCTAATTCATACAAGAGCTACTTATTCTGTTCTAAACCCCAGACAGGCCCCCTTTCCCTCAAGACCACATCCATTACTGGTCTATCTGGGGAAGTCTCTCATAAACCTTTCCTACAGCCCCTTGAGTGTCACACAGGGAAAACATAGCTTTCTGTATATGTCCAACTGTCCGTTCCATTGTTGGGACGAGATGTACTAACAAAGTTAAATGCCCAATTGACTTTTTCGCCAGAGAAAGTAGATATTAAAGTCCTCTCAGAACACGCCTGCATCCTCCAAGCTGTGCTGTTGCAATTGGAAGACGAGCCTCGATTAGAGTGCCCTGAAGAAGTTCTATGAAAGGTAAGAGCGGTTGTTTGGGCTGACAGGAGGCCAGAAGAGCCAAGATGGCTGATCCAGTAATGGTAAAACCCTGCCCAGGCACCAAGATTTCAAATTTGAAACAATACCCTTTAAAGAAGCATGCAAAAGAAGGTATAAAGCCCCTGATAGCTACCTTTCTTAAATGCCAATTAATCCGACCATGTCAATCCCCATATAACACTCCCATCCTTCCCATACAAAAACCCAGGACCAGAGACTATCGTTTTATACAGGATTTGAAAGCCATTAACGAAATTGTAGAGGATATACATCCGATGGTGCTGAATCCTTATACTCTGCTTACAACTTTATCTGGAGACTTTTGCTGGTTTACACTTCTAGACTTAAAAGATACCTTTTTCTGCGTACTCCTAACCCCTGCGTCTCAGGAACTATTTGCCTTTGAATGGGACAATCCAGAGACTAGTGTAAAACAATATTGCTGGATGGTACTCCCACAAGGATTCAAAAATGCCCCCACCATCTTTGGGGAAGACCTAGCCAAGGACTTAAGGGATCTCCAGTTAAATGAGGGAGTCTTACTCCAATATGTAGATGGCATACTGATTGCCAGTGAAACTAAGGAAGCTTCAGACCAAAACACAATCCTTACTTTAAACTTTCTGGCAGAACAGGGATATAGAGTCTTCAAGGGGAAGGCACAAATTTTTCAACCAACTGTAAAATATTTAGGATTTGAGTTATCAAGAGACAAAGAAACTTATTACTGGACCAAAGGGAGGCACTTGCTAGGGTGGCTGTCCTCACCACCAGAAGACAATAGCAAGGATCTTTAGAAATGGCTGGGTTTTGTCATATTTGGATTCCTAATTTTGGACTTACGGCCAAACCCGTATATGAAGCTCTTAAAGGAAATGACTATGAGCCATTAGACTGGACTACAGAATGCCGTAGGGCATTTCATACCATCAAGGAGAAACTTTTAACAGCCCCAGCACTTGGTCTCCTGGACATTAAAAAGCCATTTGATCTTTTTGTGCGTGAAAGACAAGGAGTAAATCTTGGAGTGCTAACTGAGAATTTAGGTGCCGCCAGAAGGCCAGTAGCTTATTCTTTTAAATATTTTTTTAGGGGCTGGCCCCGTGGCTGAGTGGTTAAGTTCACGCACTCCGCTGCAGGCGACCCAGTGTTTCGTTGGTTCGAATCCTGGGCGCGGACATGGCACTGCTCATCAAACCACGCTGAGGCAGCGTCCCACATGCCACAACTAGAAGGACCCACAACAAAGAATATACCACTATGTACTGGGGGACTTTGGGGAGAAAAAGGAAAAAAATAAAAAAGAAATCTAAATATTTTTTTAAGATTGCCACCTGAGCTAACACCTGTTGCCAGTCTTCTTTTTTCTTCTTCTTCTTCCCCAAGCTCCCACCCCATACATAGTTGTATATTCTAGTTGTAGGTCGCTCTGGTTGTGCTATGTGGGACGCCACCTCAGCATGGCCTGATGAGCGGTGCCATGTCCGCGCCCAGGATCCGAACCGGTGAAACCCTGGGCCGCCAAAGGGGAGCACATGAACCTAACCACTCGGCCATGGGGCCGGCCCCCCAGTAGCTTATTTTTCAAAACAATTGGACATTGTAACTCAGGGGTGGCCAGGTTGCCTCTGGGCTGTGGCCGCAACCTGTGACCTTTTATAAGAGGCTGAAAAATTTACCCTGGGCCAGCCTACTATTGTGCACACTCCAAATTGTGTGCTACCTCTACTTGAACAAAAAGGTGGATATTGGCTTACTTTAGGAAGATTGGGCAAATATCAGGCCACACTACTGGATAACCCAAATGTAAAATTAAAGGCGGTATCTACCCTAAACCTGGCCACCCTGCTCCCCAGGACGACAGGAGAACCTGTCTACTATTGTATACAAATAATTGAAGAGATTTATTCTAGCAGAACTGACCTGACTGATCAGCCTTTGGAAAATCCAGACATGGAAATGTTTACTGACGAGAGCAGTTTCATGCATCATGGA
Source organism: Equus quagga (assembly GCF_021613505.1). Classification (NCBI taxonomy): domain Eukaryota; kingdom Metazoa; phylum Chordata; class Mammalia; order Perissodactyla; family Equidae; genus Equus; species Equus quagga. The sequence goes on along the minus strand of NC_060276.1, from coordinate 68,754,371 downwards.
CTCTGGAAAGCCAGGTATGCAATAGTAACTCATCAGGAGGTCCTAGAAGCGAAAGCCCTCCCTCCAGGTACGTCTGCCCAGAAGGGAGAGCTCATAGCCCTAACAAGAGCCCTGTATCTTGGAGCTAAGAAAAAGGCAGCCATTTATATAGATTCTAAGTATGCCTTCTCTGTCATGCATGCACATGGGGCCATATGGAAAGAGAGAGGTCTGTTAACATCAGGAAGGAAAGAGATTAAACATGCAGAAGAGATACTGGCCTTATTAGAAGCTGTTATGATGTCAGAAGAAGTAGCCATAGTATATTGCCCAGGCCACCAAAAGACTGACAGTTATATAGTCAAAGGAAATAATTTCCCAATCAGGCTGCACAACGGGCAGCCAGAACCAAAACCACAATTCCTAAGGCCCTAGCACTCATTCCTAGTGTGGATCTGTCCCTGTTTAAGCCTCAGTATTCAGAAGTAGATCTAGACAGAGCAGATGAATGGGGATTTCGTGCTGACTCTCGAGACTTAGATGGTGATCAGTACCAAACAACCAAAGAAGGCTGGGTTTATAATGAACAGGGACTAGTGCTTATCCATGAGCATTTAATAGAAGGAATTATTACTCACCTACATCAAGCAACCCATTATGGGAGAGATGCAACTTATCATTGGTAACAAAAATTTGTTGTTGGTCCACAAATGCGAAGGACTATCCAAAAGGTAATACAAAATTGCCTAATTTGCACCAGAAACAATCACCATACTGGGCCACCTCCATTAATAAAAGGGGTACAAACCCAAGGGATAGAACCAGGAGATGATTGGCAAATTGACTTTACTGTTATGCCAAGAGCCATAGGAAGTTATAGGTATTTGTGGACACTTTCACAGGATGGGTTGATGCTTTTGCATGCAGGATGGAAAAGGCTTCCAAAGTTACAAAGGCCTTACTAAAAGAAGTCATCCCTCGTTTTGGGCTGCCTCTTTCAATTAAAAGTGACAATGGAGGAGCTTTCATAGCCAAGGGAACACAAGCGATGTCTGGGGCCCTTGGAATACAATGGAAGTTGCATCCTTCGTAGAGACCTCAGTCTACAGGAAAGACTGAAAAGATGAACCATACCTTAAAGAAAACAATTGCCAAAATATGTCAGGAAACCAATTTAACATGGGATAAGGTCTTGCCAGTTGCCACACTTAGGGTAAGAGTAGCCTCTAGAAGTAGGCTTCAACTGAGCCCCTATGAAATATTATATTGGAGACCCTTCCTTAAGACTAAGTATTCTTGCAGTCTTGAAAATGGTCATATTGTAAAAGAATTGGATGCTTTAAAATGTGTACAGTCTCTAGGTGCTACTTTATCTGCTATACATAAATATGCTTCTAGCCAATTAATGTTTCCTACAGACATTCCCCTGCACTGTATAAGTCCAGGTGATTGGGTCCTCCTCAAGGCTTGGAAGAATCCACACCATGAGGATCAACTACAATCTAAGTGGAATGGACCCTATGAAGTCCTTCTGGTTACATACTCTTCAGTTAAATTAAAAGGAGTTACACCTTGTATGCATCGCTCGTGAGTAAAAATTATACCCATTTCTAGTCAGGATTTCCCTCATCCCCTTTATCATTACCATACAGGTCACGCCCTTCACGGACAACAGGAGACAGAAGGACAAAATCATCCAAATACTAGATGGCCATGGAGGCCTAGGGCTGACTTTTCCACCCAAGAGTGTTCTTGTGAACCTTTAACTGATCTAAAGTTACTTTCAGAAACAAGAGAAAACAAATGATACAACTGAGGGGACTCTTGAATCTCCAGATAAATAATAAGCTATTCCTGTTCCTGTTACCAGCCTCTGCCTGATCCAGTGAGAGGCCAGAAGCAGCCAACAGCTGAAGGAGACAGCTTAACCCAAGATCCTGGGAGAGGCCTATATAAAATGTTCCCTACCTTCCTTTGCTGTGTTCTTTTGTTTGCCCTAGCCTCTCAGGCTTGGAAAGGTGATTCCTTAATAAGAATTTCACAGGCTCTTTCAAAATCTGGAAACCTTACTGACTGTTAGATCTGCCACCCAAAGCCCTGCTCAGCACCTGATCATAATGACCCTATAATAATGCCAGTAACCAATTTCTCAAGTGTGCCCAATTTCACAATGACCCATGACAAAAAACTTTAGAAGTAACTTATAGGGTCAGGTTGATCGACAGATCTCCTGTCCCCTGTTTTTTCTTTCTTTTTTTTTTAAAGATTTTATTTTTTTCCTTTTTCTCCCCAGAGCCCCCCGGTACATAGTTGAATATTCTTCATTGTGGGTCCTTCTAGTTGTGGCATGTGGGACGCCGCCTCAGCGTGGTTTGATGAGCAGTGCCATGTCTGCGCCCAGGATTCGAACCAACAAAACACTGGGCTGCCTGCAGCGGAGCGTGCGAACTTAACCACTCGGCCACGGGGCCAGCCCCTGTTTTCTCTTAACTGAGCCTAAATTTGGTCCTCTTCCTGTGTCCTCAGATCAAAAGAACGACCCTGATGACTACTATTGTCTAGGTGCCTTTTGGTTAGGATATTGTAAAAACTGTACCTATTTTTCCCAGCCTGTGTCCCTCCCATATCTAATATCTAAGTGTTTCAACCAAACTGACAAAAATCGAAACACTCCACTATGTATAAATATAAGACAAGAAAAAACATATTTTCAAGGGGCACTCACACCTCTGCCTATGTGCAGATTAAATGATTCCTCCAGGATGCTGCTGCACACTGACCTCTGGCTAGACCATGTCCTAGATAAAATCCCCAAAAATGGAAGCCTAAATTTTAACAATATGTCCAGCATCCTATGTGCCCCCTTAGGGTACACCTTTGTCTGTGGGTCCAAACAGCAACCCTGGGCCTATAAATGCCTTGATAGCTGGTGCACAGGAGGTACTTGTCTATTTGGATACTTAGGCACTCCTTTCTCTGTACATAACTCAAGCAAAGCCTGGCATTGGACTAGTTCCTTTAAACATTTTGCTAGAACTAAAAGATCTATATTAGATGGAAATTTAATCTGGGGAATGCCTGACAAATACTTGCCTGGAGGTCATCCCGATTCTGCTGGATGTTTCTTTGGACAAACTCTATTGCCCTGGTGGGGACTGGCAGCTCAAGAACGTATGATTAGAAATCTCTCTCTCACCTTAGGAATGTTAGCCAGAGAAACGGTCCAAGTCTTAGCCACCCAGCAAAAAGTATTAGATTCCTTGGCTAAAGTAGTATTAGATAACCAGGTTGCTCTAGATTACATCCTAGCTGAGCAAGGAGGTGTTTGCACCATAGCAAACTCTTCCTGTTGCATCTATATTAATACCTCTTCAGAGGTTAAAACTCATATAGATAAAATTAGACAACAGGCAACCTGGCTCCAACAAGGGTCACCCTAAGAACCTGGGTTTAATCTCATAAGAAATATCTTCTCATGGATCCCAGCAGGAATAAGGTCTATACTGGAAGGGTTACTTAAGTTGGGTATTGTTATTTTGTGTTTGTTAGGACTCATATTCCTTCTTGTCAAATTCTGTATTTGCTGTATGTCTTGTATTCTTAAACCCACACCCTCAAAGCATATGAGGATCATTCAATATAAAGTCCCGGACTCTGGGACCCCCAGATATTTGCAATTAAATGAGAAACAATTTCATTCTTCAAAGCCTAAATCTGCACCCCTAACCAGCAGGAAGTAGCTAGAACAGTTGCTGTCACTAATCCCTCAAGAACAAGGAATGGACAAAGAAAAGGGGGAATTTGTAACTATCATAGGCCAATTTGTACTGGCCTTCTTGTATCCTGTTGTATCAATGACAATGTTATATCAAAAGTTGTTCTACAGGGGTAACGAGCAAAAACTGTAAATCATGTAGCTGGAGCATGCTCAGAAGATGGAAACCTTGTCTTCAGATGACCTCAAGCTGCCTAGGAACCAAAACTTCCCCAACTACAGAACTCAATATAAAGAAAAAGAAGAATGAGGAACCTAATAAGAAGTGAGGGGTCCCTTGATGTGTAGTACATCAGACTTACAAGACTGTTACAGTTCCACCCTCCAATCAGATTCCACCAAGTTAGCATTTTGTATAACCACTCCCACTCCCAGCTCCTTAAATTCTGTCCTCACTTCAGCTCTGGGAGACAGAGTTGAGCCTTGCCTCCTGTCTCCTTGCTAGTCAGCCATGTAATAAAGCTTGCTCTTCTCTCAAAAGCCAGTGCTGCAGTATTAGCTTCTATGCACGTCAGGCAGTGAGCGTTCGCCCAGTAACGTGTTCTACAACATAACTGTAATGGCTCTAAGTTATTGCATCATTTGGACATACCATGCTTTATTTAACTAAGTACTGCTGGATGTCAAATTTTTATTTTTTCACCACAGGCAAGGCTACATATAACTTGATCAAACAAATGGAGGTACTATTTGGCAGTCATTTGATTAGAACGAGGTTCACTCTTTAGACCCAGTTCTTGAAACACATGGATTCTTATTTAATGTTTTATACCATTCTAAAATGCCCTGAAATGAAGAAAAGGAACTCTGTATTTAGGGAGATGTTGGGAAAATACTAACCTGTGAGCTCCTCAGCGATAGGGACCAGTTCTTACTCATCTCTATCTCTAGCATCTAGAATAGTCCCTGATAGATACTCAGTAAATGTTTATTGGGTGACTTGATGGACAAATGAATAAAGGAGAGAGAAGGGAAAAAAGCCCCAGTGAACTCAAATTGTAGTAATATTTCTATAAGACTTAATAAGGAAAGAGAGAAGAGTGAAACAATAGGGGAGCAAAGGCAGGCAGGCAAAGATAAGAAATCTTCATCTTTATCTTTAAAAAGAAAAATAACTGTAATGTAGTGAAAAGTCACCTATTCCTCCTTATCAGCAAGTCCAGTGGTGGCAGTCTGACTTAATAGTGTGATTCTAACTATACTTCACTCTTTAATATTCACTCTCTCCTGTCCAAACATCTCTCCGAACTTCGGAGGCAACATATCCCAATTAACTCTACAGGAGATCAACTGACTTTATGAGACACACATAGGTCTATGTCACTCCCAAGGTCTCTACAGGACTTTCTTCTATGGCACTGTCCCTTGGGAAATAAACTTAGGTTCATATTACTTCTTTGAGTCCCACTTCTTTTTAAAAATAAGAGCTTTATTGAGATAGAATTAATATACTACACAATTTGCCCATTTAAAGTGTACAATTCAATGGATTTTAGTATATTCACAGTTATGTGCAACCATTGTCACAGTTGATTTTACAAACTTTTCATTTAAAAAAGAAACCCTGTACCCTTTAGCTATCTTCCCCCATCTCCCCATCCTCTACAGCCCTATGCAAGCACTACTTTACTTTCTGTCTCCATAGATTCACCTATTCTGGACATTTCATATGAATGGAATCATATAATATGTGGTCTTTTGTGACTGGCTGTTTTCATTTAGCATAATGATTTCAAGGTCCATCCATTTGTAGCGTGTATCAGTACTTCATTCTTTTTATGGCTAAATAATATCCCATTGTATGGATATACCATATTTTTTAAACTATTCATCAGTTGCTGTACCTTTTGCCTATTATGAATAATGCTGCTATAAACATTCGTATATACATTTTTTTGTGTGAACACGTGTTTTCAGTTCTCTTGTGTAGATAACCAGGAGTGGAATTTCTGGATCATATGCTAACTTCATGTCTAATTGTTTGATGAACTGCCAGACTGTCTTCCAAAGTACCTACACTATTTTATATTCCCACCAGCAGAGTTCTAGTTTCTCCACATCCTTGCTAACACTTATCTGATTAATCAAAGTCCATTTATTTAGATCTTCTTGAATTTATTTCAACAATGTTTTGTAGTTTTCCAAGTATGTTTTACGTTTCTTTTGTTAAATTTGTCCCTAAGCATTTTGTTCTTTTTTTTTTTTAAAGATTGGCACCTGAGCTAACAACTGTTGCCAATCTTTTTTTTTTTTTTTTTTAATTTATGTTTTCTTCTCTCCAAAGCCCCTCAGTACATAGTGGTATATTCTAGTTGTGATGTGCCTCTGGTTGTGCAATGTGGGACGCCACCTCAGCATGGCCTGACGAGCGGTGCCATGTCTGTGCCTAGGATTCGAACCAGCAAAACCCTGGGCTGCCAAAGGGGAGTGTGCGAACTTTACTCGGCCACGGAGCTGGCCCCCCATTTTATTCTTTTTCATGTTATTGTAAATGGAGTTGTTTCTTAATTTCATTTTCTAATTGTTCATTGCAAATGTATAGAAATACAATTGACTTCTGTATATCGATCTTGTATCCTGCAACCCTGCCAAACTCGTTTATTAGTTCTAATATATTTTTTAGTGGATTCCTTAGGATTTTCTATATACAAGATCATGCCATCTGCAAATAAAGATAGTTTTACTTCTTCCTTTACATTTTGAATACTTTTATTTCTTTTTCTTGTCAATTGCTCTGGCTAGAACCTCTAGTACAATGTTGAATACAGGTGGCATCCACTTACTGTCCTTTAGACAGAGTCTTGCAAACTAGGCTGTTCACTTTTTCCTGATTGATGTTGCCTGTTTATCTAGTTACTTGATAATTTATTGAGGACATAAATCTTTAGTACTGATAAACCCCATATTATTATATTCAGTATCTTGAAAGTATTCAATAAATATTATGTGATTGATAACGATAATTGACCTCTCAGAGCCTCGCTTGGATCCTTCTTCTCTGTTGCTTGGCTGGCTCCTCTCACCTTGAACTCAACTTGACCAAAACTGCACTGATTGACTTTCCCCCCAGTGGTCCTCTGCCTCCTCTATTTCCTGTTCTGGCTAGTGGCACAACCAGACAACCAGGCACCCAAAACAGAAACCTGGGAATCATTCTAGTCTTCTACTGCTTACCCCCTACATTTAATTGGTTGTTAAGTCCCTTTGATCCTACCTTCTAAATATTTGGATTTGGTTTCCTCTTCTCTATCCCTACAACTACTGTCTTAGTTCAGGCCTTCCTCATCTGTCATTTGAAATTATTATTATTGTATTCTAACTGGTGTCCCCATCTCCTAGTTTATCTCCTCCAATCTTCTCTACAAACTGTTGCCAGGATGATTGTGGTAAGCTGAATAATGACCCCCCCCAAAAGATGTCCATGTCCTAATTCCCGGAGCCTGTGAATGTTACCTTATATGGAAAAAAAAAAGTAGAACTTTGCATATGTGATTAAGAATCTTTTTTTTTTTTTTTTTTGAGGAAGATCAGCCCTGAGCTAACATCTGCCGCCAATCCTCCTCTTTTTGCTGAGGAAGACTGGCCTTGAGCTAACATCCGTGCCCATCTTCCTCTACTTTACTTGTGGGATGCCTACCACAACATGGCTTGCCAAGCTGTGCCCTGTCCGCACCCAGGATCTGAAGCGCCAAACCCCAGGCCGCCAAAGCAGAACGTGCGCACTTAACCGCTGTGCTACCGGGCCAGCCCTTAAGTTAAGAATCTTAAGATGGGGAGATTATCCAGGTGGACCCTAAATGCAATGACAAGGGTTCTTATAAGAGAGAGGCAGAGGGAGATTTGACACACAGAGAAGAGGAAAAGGCCATGTGACCACGGGGGCAGAAACTGGAGTGATGCAGACACAAAGTAAGGAATGCCAGCAGCCACCAGAAGCTGGAAGAGACAAGAAACAGGGTCCGCTAGAGCCTCCTGAGGGATCCTGGCCCTGCTAGCACCTTGATTTTATCTCAGTGATACTGATTTCAGACTTCTGGCTTCAAGAACTGTGAGAGAATAAGTTTCTGTTGTTTTAGCCACCAAGTTTGTGGTAATTTTTTACAGCAGCCTCAGGAAACTAATACAGTGATCTTTCTGAAGTTCAAAACTATCATACATGGGAAAAAATTATTCTCTTTGTCTCTCTCAGTCTCTTTCTCTCTCACTCTCACTCTCTCTATATATCTGAACACACAAACGTGTATATCTGTGATAGATAGTCTGGAAGAAAATATATCAAAATGTTAACAGTTATTTCTACATAGTGGGATTATGATGATTTTTATACTTCTGTGTATTTTCGAATTTTCCCCTCAATAAACATATATTACTTTTATAATCAGAAAAAAAACCATGTTATTTTTTTAAAAAACCTCAATGTCTCCCCATCACCTACAGATGAAAGTACAAACTTCTAAGCATGGCACAGGCCCTTAATTATTTGGCCTATGTCCATCTCTCTAGCCTAATTTCCTTTCACTCAGCCTCCCCACTTCTCTTCAGTCATGACAAATTACCTAAAACATAGGTCATTCTGCCTCTGACCCTTTGCACATTGTTCTCTCCGACTTCAACCTCTTGGTTAAGACCCGATTCAAAGGTGTTCTTTCCTGTGAAGCCATTCCTGCTCCACTCAAGCAGAGCTGTGCTGCCTTTGGGTTACTTTACCTCTAATATGCTGCAATTACTTTATTTGCCTATACTATTGCAATTATTTGTTTATATTAACATTTCTCTGCTTATGTTGTGATTACCTTGAGAAGATACACAAATGTACAAAAATTTTTCTTTCAATTTGCTACTTTAGTTTTCCAATGTAAACAGTTATTGTGATTAAGTACAAATTCATTAAAATATTATTGAATCTATAGTAGCTTTTTTGTAACTATGTATTTTTTAACTCAACAGATAGAAAAAACCATCACGTGGGAGTCTATAAAATATTTGATATTTAAAAAGTCCTCCTAGGGGCTGGTCTGGTGGTATAATGGTTAAGTTCTCACACTCCGCTTCGGCGGCCCAGGGTTCACAGGTTTGGATCCCGGGCACGGACCTACACACTGCTCAACAAGTCATGCTGTGGCGGCATCCCACATACAAAATAGAGGAAGATTGGCATAGATGATAGCTCAGGGACAATCTTCCTCACCAAAAACAAAAATGCCTCATAGATCTTTATGCATTTATATGGAAAGATAGCTAAAGTTTTTGGGTTTTTTTTTGAGGAAGATTAGCCCTGAGCTAACTGCTGCCAATCCTCCTCTTTTGGCTGAGGAAGACTGGCCCTGAGGTAACATCCGTGCCCATCTTCCTCTATGTTATATGTGGGATGCCTGCCACAGCATGGCTTGCCAAGTGGTGCCATGTCCGCACCCGGGATCCGAACCGGTGAACCCCGGCCTGCCAAAGCGGAACGTGTGCACTTAACCATTGTGCCACTGGGCTATCTCCAATTAAAGTATTTTTTAAGTGGGAAAGTCATGACTCAGAAAAGTATGTATAGCTTAATTGTACATGTACAAAAAAAGTATAAATGGGGCCAGCCCGTTGGCATGGTGGGCTTGAGTTTGTGTGCTCCGCTTCAGCGGCCCAGGGTTTGCAGATTTGGATCCTGGGCATGGACTTACACACCACTCATTAAGCCATGCTGTGGCAGCATCCCACGTGCAAAATAGAGGAAGATTGGCACAGATGTTAGCTCAGCCACAATCTTCCTCAAGCAAAAAGAGGAGGATTGGCAACAGATGTTAGCTCAGGGCCAATCTTCCACACCAAAAAAAAAAAAAGTATAAACATTTCTCTTTGACCAGGACAGCACAAACACAGAGAATAGAAATGCAAGAAAGTGGTCCTAATTGTAACCATTGACATGAGCAGAGGGAGAGACATTTGTCTTTATACTCTTGGGTATTGTTTGATTTTTTTTTCCATGAGCAGGAAAAAAAAAGTCTTTTTCAGAATAGAGGTAATATTTCTTTTTTCATAATAGAGGTGTTATTTATTCTCAAAAAGTTTGAGAACCATTGGTCTAGGTATGTCCAGTATGGTAGCCATTAGCCATATGTGACTATTTAAATTTTAGCTAATTAAAATGAAATAGAATTAATAATTCAGTTCCTCAGTCGTACTTATCATAGTTCAAGCCCTCAATGGCCACATATGACCAGTAGCTACTGTACTGAACAGAGCAGATATAGAACATTACTATCATTGCAGAAGGTTCTATTGGACAGCGCAGGTCTTGATCACTGCGTCCCCTGTAAGGTGGAGCGAATTGGGACACTGAAACCCTGAGTGTGAATTAGTTAATTAGTGGGAATTAACTACAAACTCCTATCAGTTGAGCCTTGTAGCCCTTGATTAACCACAGGGCTAGTTAGGCAAGACTGAAAAATGAAGGTGATTACCTGATTGGCGTCCTATGGCTTACAAAATCAGTCTGATCTGGAGGCCTACAATGTATCCATGGCAATGATGACACCTGTGGAATCTCTCTGTAAATCACAGGAGCAACAGTGGTGTTTGGACCTCTGGGTTCCCTGGTTACCATGGAAATTGAGGGTGCTGTTTACAATTCTGTGTCATCACATAGAGACTAAGGTAGCAATCGCCCCCCCCCGCCCCCATTTCTATAACCATAACCATAACCAGAGTGATGACTATTTCAGCTGGACTTCATGAGCAGACCTGGCAGCAGGAGGAGCAACTAGAAATCTGATTAAGTATGGAGTGTCAGAGTGCAAGCCCTAATGAGGAAGTGTGAAAAAAGAAACATGGCGGGGCATTTTTCAGTAGGAAAAGGCTAGATGTACTACACTGAATACAATGACATTGTTACTCTTGCTTCTTGCACAGGCGCAGTGCAGGAATTCTCAGAGCACGCCTACGTGCACATTTTCTCCCCTTCTCTCTCTCCACTTTCCTCTCTCTTCCTTTTTCCCCCTCCCATCACTTGGTCTTTGAGTCTTTCGGTTAGTCCGTTTATGTTTCTCCTTCCGACCCTCCATCCCCCTCCCTACCCCTCCATCCCCCTCCCTACCCCCCCACCCCCCCCCCTCCCCCTCCATCCCCTCCCTCCCCCTCCCCCCTTCTTTTTTTTTTTTTTTGGTCTCTAGCGGACGCAACTCGCGCATGCGCATTAGGTACAAAGCCTCGCTCTTTGTCCCCATCTGTCGTTCACACGAATTCCAGTCTTTCGCCTTCGGTAGCCAATAGAATCGAAGAAATGGCGGAAAAACGATTCCGCCTCTGAAGATAAACCTTGATTGGCAGGTCACATAACCAGTCGAGAAGGCCAGTTTGTACCCCTTGGGAGGCGCCGAGCTCCGTCGGCTCGTTTCCGGCGGTCGCGCGCTCTTTTCTCGGGACGGTAGAGGCCGTGTAGCGTCGCCGTTACTCTGAGGAGAAAACAGTCGGTGGAGGGTGAGTTTGGGGACGACAGAGTGCTTGTTTGAGAGGGGAGTAGGGTTTCTCGCGACAATCGGTGAAGGAAGAGGCTAAAGGCGAGGCTCGATTTGGAGGGAGGTTGGCCCTTGGTCCCAAGGCCCCTTGAGGCCTTGTCCCCGCCGCCACACGGCTTCCTCAGCCCACCCGCGGGGGCCTGTCGCTCTCAAGTGGCCTGGCCGCCTGCCTTCACCTGGCTTTCGTTTCCTTTCCCGCCCCGCTCCTTTGTGCGACTGGTCTTTGAGTCGGAGCCCCGTCAGGAAGTGCCCCGGCCCTGGCGTCGCCCTGGCCTGCGGGCCCGGAGCGGCGCGGGGCGGGGGAGGCGCTGGCTCGGCGCTGCTCCTCGCGGCCTCGCGGGGCCCTTAACGCCGCGCGCGGGAGCGGCGGCCCGGCCGGCGGGCTTTGTCCGAGCTCCCCGCCGGGAGGTGCCGCGGCTCGCCCGCCCGCCGCCTCCGAGGCAGGCCCCTGCAGGCCCTTTTCTTGCCTCCTGTTGCCTGGTTACTCGACCCGTTGATAGCATCACTTTTTAAAATGGAAATGAATTTCGTGGATTTCTTATCGGGTATTCTGCCTTTGGAGGAACTCTTGTAAGCCGACACCGTTCTTTGTGTTCTTAACAGAGAGGTCGAGCTTACAGAGGACCGGGAGGCTCTTGGCTGTCTTCAGTGGAAGTTGAGGTAGGTGTAGGGGGCAGAGTTGCCAGAGAAAATGCAGGATGCCCGGTTCAATGTGAATTTCACGTAGACAAATTATTTAGTATATGTTGCATGGGACGTATACTTAAAAATCATTTTCAATCTGAAATCTAAATTTAACTGTATGTTGTGTATTTTTATTTGACAAATCTGGCGACTCTGGTGCGGGGGACGCTGGCTAGATTTACACTGTGTCTTTGTCCAACTTCCTTGTTATTAAACGAAAGGGCCTGAGAAGCTCTTAGAGAAGGGTTTCACCGTGTCGCTGCGTTCTGCAGCCTGCAGGCCGGTCCGTGTCTACGCGGCCATCTCTGTCTGGTAGACTTTCACCAGATTTTCCCCGCTGTTCCCGCTGAAAAAGTTGATCCTTTTTCTGAAAACTGAGGGGACGTTTATCTAGATTTCAAGTGTGCGTGATGTCGTGTTTGATCCTGTACCTAAACAACATTTGTGCAACTGTGGCGTGCCCAATAGCGCCAGTCTTTCTAAACCAGCAATACATATTTTCTCTCAAGAGAGTCCTTCGTCGGGGTTAGTCTTTAGGACAGATAAATAGACAGAGGTCTTTGCTGCTGATTTTCGTGCTTTGTTCTCAGAGGCCCAATGGTTAGGGGTCAGTGAATTTATTACTCAGGAGATTTCTGCACATATTTCTAGATTCTGTTGGTGGTCGTCATCCGAAGTAGGTGATAGAGACAATACTTACTGAGAGTACTTGCTACTTTGTGGACACTGTTTTAGGTAATTTATGCAATGTTAATTCAGTCTTCACCCTGAGTGCCTGCTTGGGAAAGAATAAACTGAAGGGAAAGATTAGAAAGATGAGCATTATGGAAGCATTTATTCAGAAACACAAAAGTAGGCAATTTGGTTATAAAAAAATGGTTTCTGCAGAAAGAATCCAGAAGAGCGGAGGAAGAATGTAATTGATGGCATTTGTCTAACTGGAGCACCCACCATATGTGGAAAGAGGAGTAGTGATTGCCAGCAGGAACAAGTGCCTGCTGTGTACATGATCTCATTTAGTCCTTAAAATAATCAGTCCTGTGGGGTAGATATTGTCCCCCCCCATCTTACAAATGAGGAAACTGAGGCTCAGAAGTTAGGTGACATGGCTAGTAAGTTTGTTAGACTCTAAACTCTGAAATCAAGGTGAGTTTGATTACAAAGCTAGTAGCATAGTGATGAATATGAGCTTTAGAGTTCAACAGACCTGAGTTCCACTCCATGCTCCATCACACTCTGGGACCTTGGGTGGGCGTCAGTTTTCTTATCCGGAAGAATAATAGTTGTGAGCACTAAATGAGATAATGCAGACTTAGTGCCTAGCATATAATGGTTGATAAATATCTGGTATTATCATCTTAACTACCGAGCTACAATTTACACTTTCTAAAACCAAAAATAACCTCCCTTGAAGTAATCTTAAATGGTTTAGAACATCCCAGCACTTTATCCTCAAGGAGGTACGTCATTTCTCCTAAGAAGTTGTAACATGGCCTTGAAATGGAGTGGAGGTGTAGTTAAGATGTAAATGTATAGTTTTTACTATTTCAGCTTTGAATGAGTCTCTATAAGGATTTCTATTAACATGTAAATATAAATTGTGGATTCCTGAATGGGATGCAAAGTACTGAGGCTGGGGCTACTGACTCCTAAATTAAAGGCTGAAGAAAAAAAAAGAGATTCCTTGGATTCTAGCCAGAGGTGGTAAGAAGAATTGTAGTTGGAGAAATGGCTGTGAGGATAATTCGCGTTTCTGCTGTAGGCCACTTTGGGGTCAGGGGAAGGGAGGTGTTCAATACCTGGGACTCAAATAGGGAAAGACCTGATTCTAGTGTTCACCTTAACTCTTGCTGGGGTAGACTTTAAATTTTGTATGTTTTAATTTCCTACTTTTATATCTTATTTTTAAAAACATGATTTCCTTTCTTTCCTTTTGTTTTTTTGGTATCCCGTTTGCTGTGAAACTGCTACACCTATTCATGGTGTTAAAAGTTGTTAGAATTTTTTGAGAAAACCATGCTGCATTAGTGGCAAGCGTCACAAAGATAGATTCAATTATTCTATTTTTAAAATGTATCCTAAGGAAATCACCTAAATGTTTCAGATTAGGGAATAATTTAGTAAATTAGTGTACATCCAGGTGGACTTTATGTAGCCATTAAAAATGTTAATTGATACTATAGAAATGAGAAAAAGCGGAATATACAATGGTACATTATGATTGCGGTTATTGAAATGATAAATGTATATTTTGGAAGGTAAATAAGCAAAAATGGAAATTGTGGGAAGAATATTTACTCATGGATGTGCCCAAGATTTAGCTATGAGCATTGTTTATAATGGTGGAAAATTAGAAACAACTCAACTGTCCAACACAATAGGGGCTTGGTTGACAGCTGAATACTGTGTCCATCAACAATTAATGTAGAAGATTTAGTGACATGAAAGCTGTTCATCATGTATCATAAAGTAGAAAAGGCAGGTTGCAAAATAGTTTTTACAATATCCCATTTAGACTACATATAAATATGTAAATCAGTGACTGGAAGGGTATACCAAAATGTTAACAGTGACTATTTTTTAACCGTGAATCGTTGGATTTTTATTTTTTGTTTTTATTTCTAAGTTTTCTATATTAAAGATTTTATATTACATTCCTATATTACATATAAGTTTTCTATATTATATTTCTGTAGTTTGTAAGAGGTACCTTATTAATGAGAAACAAGATTGATGGAGTTATATAAGTGAGAAAAATTCAAGCTTTGGCTTAAATGTCAACTTTCCAGGGAGGCCTACCTCACAGCTCTCTTTATAACGGCCATCCCCCCCTTCTACTCCCTATCCGCTTTGCCCCCCCACCCCCATTCTTTATTTTCCCATGGCGCTTACACCTCTTTAAGTACTATGTGGAGGCAAGAATCTTTGCTTTCCTCATTGATGCAGCCCAAGCACCTAGAATAGTGCCTAGCAGATAGTAAGCATTCAGTGAATATTTTTTGACTGAATTAGTAAAAAAGAAAAAAAAATAGTAAAATAATTATCAATAACCTATAAGCAGGACACTTTTTATTTTTGCCCACTTCCTGTTCCTTGTCTACATTCATGCATTTTTTTCCCCAAAATCCTTTCCCTCTTAAAGCATCAAACGTTTTTCATGTTTATATTGTCTTCATAATTTTTAATGCTGTGTAACTAATTCCATTATATAGATGTACCATGATTTATTAAAAACCATGCTCCTGGGTATTTAGGTCATTTTTATTGTTTTGTTACCATAAAGTCCGTTACAGTGACTATTTCATGGACATAGTTTTTAAATTTTAAAATTATATTCTTAGGATAAATTTGTAGGAGTAGATTCCTGAGTTAGAGAATATGGACATCTTGACGGTTCTGGTGACCTACTATGAAACAACTTGTGGATACAGAATTGCATTGATGTTTTCAGTTTTGGTAGGATATGATATAAAATTATTAGGGAAGTTTTCATACACATAAAAGTATTCTCATATACCCATCCTCCAAAATCAACAGTTATCAAGCCTTTGTCACATTTTCTTCATCTGAGGGATATAATTTTCTCTATTTTTTTTTTAAAGATTTTATTTTTTCCTTTTTCTCCCCAAAGCCCCCCAGTACATAGTTGTATATTCTTCGTTGTGGGTCCTTCTAGTTGTAGCATGTGGGACGCTGCCTCAGTGTGGTTTGATGAGCAGTGCCATGTCCGTGCCCAGGATTGGAACCAACGAAACACTGGGCCGCCAGCAGCGGAGCGCACAGACTTAACCCCACTCGGCCATGGGGCCAGCCCCTAATTTTCTCTATTTTAAAGGAATCATATAACGATAACAATACAGCGTTCATGAAAAGGTCCTTTTCTGCATCTTTCAGCTAAATTCTGACTAGAGGGTCTTGTGTTTAGGGGAGAGGATTTAGGATTGACTTTGCCCTTTTATTTCGTTGACTGAGGAACTGGCCTTGGATGAGGAAGACTGTCCTCGGCTTGTTAACTTGATCAATTAGAAAATTGCCGTTTTAAAACTATTCACTTTTGAATTCAGTCTGGATTGTACCAGGAATCTTCATTTTGTTTTCTTTTAATCTTAACGTTGATCTTTAGTTGACAGAATTTAACATTTTATGATTGCATGTTCATCGTTTTG
Source organism: Equus quagga (assembly GCF_021613505.1). Classification (NCBI taxonomy): domain Eukaryota; kingdom Metazoa; phylum Chordata; class Mammalia; order Perissodactyla; family Equidae; genus Equus; species Equus quagga. Next base: position 68,738,268 of record NC_060276.1, on the reverse strand, counting down.
TATTTGCTGTTTTTGTTGCTTTGGTAGCTATTTATCTTTCTGTTGTGATTATCAACAGTATTTACTGTATGCCAGTACTGAACTCGTGTTTTCACATTTATTAATCCTCATAGCTACCTTGAGAGGTAGCTATTTTTATTATCCTCTTTATAGTAGCTTAAGAAACCAGTGCAGAAGTAATTAACTAAGTAGTACGTAGCTAGTAAGTAAGCATTAGGACCGTGCTTCAAAACTCCACAGCCCATGTTTTTCCTGCGTTCATTCCACAGTATCTCCTGCAGGCCAGGACTGTGCAAGGTGCCAGAGAATAACAAGACTTATTAGTCCTTGTCCTTGTGATAAGTAGAGTCTGTTTCATTCATTGTGTTTTTAAAATGTGCTTTAACGTTATGATAGGGCTATTGGGGGAGGGTAGTTCTTTTGGAAAAGTACTTACCTATTCATAGGTAGAATTATTAAACTGGAAGGTTCCTCAAGTCATTCTAGTGCAAGCTGTTCTCATCTAGTACTTGTCTAGTTCTTATGTGCAACATAACTGCTAATGTCTGATTATTTTTAGATTTTTGAGTTATAGTCCTTCACCATACTTGTTCAGAATAACCAATTGTTTGGATCTAGCAAAAGCCAGGATATGAAAGGTGATTAATGACATATAGGTCATCGGGAAGGTGAGGGATTGCATGCTAAGCACTGGATGTATTTGATAGTCCACTTTTTCTTTTTAGGGTGCAAAAATGCAGAGCAATAAAACCTTTAACTTGGAGAAGCAAAACCATACTCCAAGGAAGCATCATCAGCATCACCACCAGCAACACCACCAGCAGCAACAGCAGCAGCCACCGCCACCACCCATCCCTGCAAATGGTCAACAAGCCAGCAGCCAAAGTGAGTGCATATTAGGTAACGGGGTAGAAATAGGTTCCCTCTTGGGAATGGTTTCTTGGTTTTTAGATTAGTCTCTTGGGATTATAAAGGAATAGGTCTTTGTGGCACACCTTTGTTCTCCTTTTCCCTATTTACTTCTTAATACTTAGCAAAAGACTGAGTCTCTGAAACAGGGAGCAGACATGTTGTAGGATAGCAGCTGAGTACAGGTTGCTTTGCTGTGTTGGCACATTCTACTGCTAAAAGATACCTGCTCGGAGCTTGGTTCTTAGAGGTAATCATCAGATGGCTGATAGTTAGAGAATACAGAACAAGTCTTTAAGACTTAATGGAGAAGTCTGGTGCTGAGTATTATACTTTTAGTCTGGGGCCTGTGCCAGCCCCTTTTTAATTAGAGTAAAAAGTCTTTAACGGTACATTCTCATTCATTCAGCAAACTTTGAGCACCTATTGTGTGCCTCTAAGACTAGAAGCAACCTCAACCTTCTTTATTTCCAGAGATTCCTACAAAGAATACTCTTTCGTAACTCATTTCTTGTCATTCCATTACCCCAAGCCTGAAATGGGAACTGTTAAGGTTAAGAAGATTGGTGAGAGATTGGGAAAATGGAGCAATTGTGTTTTAAATTTAAAAATCCTGATCCCTTCTGACATAAGACTCCTTGACTTGCTTAATTTTCTCTTTGGCCGATAGCTCCTGCATTGTCTTCCTATCTTTGACTTAGTCTAGGTTGGCTCCTGGCCCATAGAAGAGCTGTTGAGAAGTCCCCCAGATCTGTACGCTTTCATGTTCTAAGGTGCAGTTTACTGATAAGTAGTTAATGGATAGATTGCATTGGGAAATGGTGTTTGACTTTTTCTACAGCAATTAGGTTTCCTAGTCTAGCAGCAGTTGTAGCTCTTTGATAATGTGACTGTAAATCTCTTTCCCCAGTCTTTTGAGTGACTATGTGTCTTCTCTCAGATGAAGGCTTGACTATTGACCTGAAGAATTTTAGGAAACCAGGAGAGAAGACCTTCACCCAACGTAGCCGGCTCTTTGTGGGCAATCTTCCTCCTGACATCACTGAGGAGGAAATGAGGAAACTATTTGAGAAATATGGGAAGGCAGGCGAAGTCTTCATTCATAAGGATAAGGGCTTTGGCTTTATCCGCTTGGTGAGCAACTGTGGGCTTTTAGGGCATGTGCTCTAAAAGGTGGGGAAGCTGGGGAATAATGGATATGGAAAATTAGGCAGTGGAAATAATTCTCAGATGGTCTGTTTATTAAAAGCTTGTAGTTGTAGTTGGTGGAATAAAACAAAAAATGCAGATTTTGTTTTTATTTTTCCTCATAGAGTTTTGTGTTGTTTGAAGGACAACATAGGTTTATTTGCCTAGGATACTGGGGCTAGAGTATGCCCTTTGGAACTTTCTTGGTTTTAGCTGGGAAATTTCAAACATGCAGAAGTAGACAGAATAGTGTAATAAACCTGCACATACTCATTGCCCAGCTTCAATAAATATCAATTCATAGTTAATCTTGTTTTATCTGTATCTTTTCCTTATTTACTACCCTCCCATGAATATTTTAGTATGTTAATTTTTTTCCAGAAAAAATGAAAAAGGTTTTTATTTTAGTAATGATCAAGGTTTATATAGTTTATTTCCAAAGCCCTTACACATGTATTGTCTTACTTAAGACTCTTCAGGGGCCGGCCCAGTGGCCGAGTGGTTAAGTTCACACGCTCTGCTTCAGTGCCCCAGGGTTTTGCTGGTTCGGATCCTGGGTGCGGGTGTGGCACCGCTCATGAAGCCACGATGAGGCAGTGTCCCACATAGCACAACCAGAGGCAGTCACAACTAGAATATACAACTATGAAGCCTGGAGGGGCTTTGGGGAGAAGGGAAGAAAAAGAAGATTGGCAACAGATGTTAGCTCAGGTGCCAATCTTTAAAAAAAAAAAAAAAAAAAAAGACTTCAAACCATGAGGAGACAGTTTTTGTTTGTTTTTTTTAAAGATTGGCGCCTGAGCTAACAAATGTTGCCAATCTTTTTTTTTTTCCTGCTTTTTCTCCTGAAATCCCCCCAGTACATAGTTGTATATTTTAGTTGCGGATCCTTCTAGTTGTGGCATGTGGGATGCCGCCTCAGCATGGCCTGACAAGCGGTGCCATGTCCGCGCCGAGGATCCGAACCAGTGAAACCCTGGGCCGCCAGAGCGGAGCAGGTGAACTTAACCACTTGGCCATGGGGCTGGCCCCAGGGGACAGTTTTATTTGTATCTATTTTTTTTTTGGAAGTTTTAATTGTGTTAAAATACACATAAAATTTGAGAAGGACAAACACCAGATGATTTCACTCATGTGGAATATAAACAAAGACATGGACAAACTAAATAGTTCAGTGGTTATCAGGGGAAGGGGGCTGGCGGGGCACAGGGGGTGAAGGGGAGCGCTTATGTGGTGACAGTCAAGAAATAATGTACAACTGAAATCTCACATTGATGGTAAACTATTATGAACTCAAAAAAAAATTTAGCACTTAACCATTTTTAAGTGTAAATCTTTTTTAAAAATCTGATTTAGGAAACATGTTTAAGTGTATGGGGGAAACTTTTCTAGGAATTATCTATCTCCATAAATGAGGAACATAAATGTGCTAGCAAGATCACTGGACGTGGTGGTCAGAACTAGTTTTCATTCCAGATCTACCACTAACTCAAGACTATACAGGCAAGTCATTTTCTCTGGGACTCAGATTCCTCTTTAGTAACATAAAGGGAGTCCCATCAAGGACTGTGGTTCTAAAGAGGCCTCTTGAGGGCATAAGCGCTTCTGGTTAAACTTGTGTATATAGTTAGCGAAAATTAAACTGTTCTGGCTGCTGAATTGTAAGGGTAGGTTTTAGGCTGGTCATTATTGTCCAGATGATCGTTTACCACTTTGGGAAATAATCTGTGATACCATGTAAGTAGTAGTGACTTCTAGAATTTCCAATTGATTTATTGCAAGGTCATCAGAGGAATTAGGCTAACCAAAGAGTTATCTGAAACACACAAATTCCATTCTTCCAGTTCTATCCATGTTTCTTTGTATGCATGTCGCCAAGGTTTTTTAGAGACATTTTGTATTGAGCTATGCTACTTTAGACTCTTGATGGCTGTGCGAGTAGTCCTTGTCACACTGAGTTACTCTAATTTTCCTCTGCTTCCTAGGAAACACGAACCCTAGCGGAGATTGCCAAAGTGGAGCTGGACAACATGCCACTCCGTGGAAAGCAGCTGCGTGTGCGCTTTGCCTGCCATAGTGCATCCCTTACTGTCCGAAACCTTCCTCAGTATGTGTCCAACGAACTGCTAGAGGAAGCCTTTTCTGTGTTCGGCCAGGTGGAGAGGGCTGTAGTCATTGTGGATGATCGAGGAAGGCCCTCAGGAAAAGGCATCGTTGAATTCTCAGGGAAGCCAGCTGCTCGGAAAGCTCTGGATAGATGCAGTGAAGGCTCCTTCCTGCTAACCACGTGAGTGAGGGCTCGTTTTCAGAAATAGACCTTAGATTGCTACTTCCTCCTGTGGTCTGGGAAGTTAGCCTCTAGGAACCATATTCCTGTGTTCATTTAAAAATTTTTGATACTGGGCTGGCCCAGTGGCGCAGCGGTTAAGTTCGCATGTTCCGCTTCTCGGCGGCCCGGGGTTCGCCGGTTCGGATCCCGGGTGCGGACATGGCACCGCTTGGCGTGCCATGCTGTGGTAGGCATCCCACATATAAAGTAGAGGAAGATGGGCATGGATGTTAGCTCAGGGCCAGGCTTCCTCAGCAAAAAAGAGGAGGACTGGCAGTAGTTAGCTCAGGGCTAGTCTTGCCCCCCCCCCCCAAAAAGAAAAATTTTGATACTAGTTCAGCTTTGTAGTATGGGTTTCAATGTAATTCTAAGTTAATGGGAATGGTGTGAGGATTAAGAAATAAACCTTTTCAACCCACAACTAAAATATACAACTATGTACCAGGGGGCTTTTGGGGAGAAAAAGGGAAAGAAAATCTTAAAAAAAAAAAAGAAAAAAGCTTTTCAGTCTTCAGTAGATTGTCATTTAATCAGTGTTAAATTTCCCCTTACTTTGAAGTTTTAGAACTCTGAAAAGTTGTTGTCTGCACACAACATCTCTCTTAGTATTTACCCCAAGTCGTCGTCTGGATATTTATGCTGTACTGAAGTACCATATCTATCTACTTTGAATATCTTTTTTAAGGCTGTATGCGGAGATCTGAAGCCTGACTCCATGCTATCAACCCCAGGTTCCACATAATGCCATTAAAAGGACTTGGTTACTTGGGGCTGGATTTAAAGCCCTTTCAGAAGGATGTTTAATTGTGCAGTCCTGACCCCTAACTAGTTCCTTGTGCCAGTGGCAGATGTGGAGAGGAAGTCTAGGGTAGGGTATAGTTGATTAACACTGAAGTTTCTTTCTTTCTCCCAGATTTCCTCGGCCTGTGACTGTGGAGCCCATGGACCAGTTAGATGATGAAGAGGGACTTCCAGAGAAGCTGGTTATAAAGAACCAGCAATTTCACAAGTATGTGGTGCTGACAGATTCCTTGTTTGATGTTTGCCTATTCTTAAGGAAGCTTGTAAAGGGATGTGTAAAAGAGGCAGGTTTTTAGTATATGTGTTCACTGGCAGCCATTATCTTGGCCCTCAGCAGGAATGCAGTGTTTATGAGTTGGGGGAATCTTGGACAAAGTTTTAGTAACCCAGGAACCTTATTTATAGGGAGCGAGAGCAGCCACCAAGATTTGCACAGCCTGGCTCCTTTGAGTATGAGTATGCCATGCGCTGGAAGGCACTCATTGAGATGGAGAAGCAGCAGCAGGACCAAGTGGACCGCAACATCAAGGAAGCGCGTGAGAAGCTGGAGATGGAGATGGAGGCTGCTCGCCATGAGCACCAGGTCATGCTAATGAGGCAGGGTGAGTATAGGCCTTTAAGTCCTAAAACTGGAAGGAGGACAAAATAACTTTTTTCAGGAGTTTCCTTGTATCAATCAGTAGAGAAAGGCCTAAACCTCTACTTTTATTCTCTGAAATATTTTGTTGATCTTGGTAGGCAAATGAGCTTGGAGATGTGGCAGAGAATACTGGATTCTGTGGAGAAGGAAATAATAGGTTTGACTTCATTTTTGGAATCTGGATACCTTGGATGGCCACTCAGGGATTATATATCCCCTTTGGTTTCTGGATCTTTATTTATGGAAAATTATTGGGCCTATCTGAGGAGAATGAAAAATACTCTCAATCAGTCTGTTGTTTTTCTAGATTTGATGAGGCGCCAAGAAGAACTTCGGAGGATGGAAGAGCTGCACAACCAAGAAGTGCAAAAGCGAAAGCAGCTGGAGCTCAGGTAACTGTTCCCAAAGCCTTTGTCTCTGACAGCTCTGAAAGGTAATGTCTCACTCCTGCTTCCTACCGCTCTGCTACCTCATGCATCTGTAAATATGTTGGCACGTATTTCCTGGCTGCTTCTCAAGTTCTCTCTTTGAATGGGCAGTGTCTCAGCTGCCCGTGGTTCTAAGAATTGCCAAGGTTGCACTAAAGAGAAAGGAGCTGAGTGCTGGTCTCATGAGGCTCCTTTGGGAAAGAACTTTTTTCCCTGAAGGACACATTTGGGTTGCTTTGGGGCTGGGCACATTTAACAGTGAGTTTCCTGGAGAGCTATGATAGTTTTCAGTAGACTCTTGATCTTCTTGGCTGAGTCCCCTTTTTAGATAATTTGCTCAAGTTCTGGAAGGCCTCTGCTTAAATACCTTGGTGACTCTGTAGGCAGGAGGAGGAGCGCAGGCGCCGGGAGGAAGAGATGCGACGACAACAGGAAGAAATGATGCGGCGACAGCAGGAAGGATTCAAGGGAACCTTCCCTGATGCGGTATATCTCCCATGTGCCCATAATGTATCAGGCCAGTCATCATATGACAAACCCACCATGAATTGTCCACTAAGACTATAAAATATACCAGGTTATGACCAGTTCTTCTATTCCATGAGACTCCTTTTAGAAAGAAGAATTCATAGGAAGGAAAGGTGAGGTTTGAAAGGGAGTTTCTCCCTTTCAACTCCCAAATTCCTCACTGGCAATTTAGAATGAAAAGCTAGGGCCAGTGAATGTTCTTTAGACTCAGTGACTGTAGGATGAGATATATTCAGTCTTGTAGCAACCTTGACTAGTCTTCTGATGTCCTGGAAGTTGTACAGGTTGCAGCCCTGGAAGAAATCAACTGTCTCTCCCCCTTTCCTTTCACCTCTCCTCCTGTTCCTGATTAGGAGGCTCTGACCTTGAACTCACTGCACAACTAGCAAGGAGCTGTTGTCAGTGTTTCTCAGCTTGGTCTCAGTGCACATGAGATGTGTTATCACTCTATCTGCTTCCCTTAGTGTCTGGTCCTCAGTGGATTGTGGTAGTATGCAGTGCTGTCTTGGACTGTCTTGAGTGTTTTTTGTTTTTCAGAGAGAGCAGGAGATACGGATGGGCCAGATGGCTATGGGAGGTAAGGACTTAAGAGGTTAATGGTTCTGATTTCCTTTTTTGTCTCATCTCTCATGAATTATGTGGTTTCTCCTACCCAGTCCAGATTTAAAGGATTGACATTTCCAGGAGCATTGTTTTTTGGGTGTAACATGTATTAGCCTAAAGGTCTTACTGAATTGTTTCCTTTGGCACAGAAAGAGACCGAATCTCTGTCTCCTGTACTGATCACACTACTCTGCTTTTCAGGTGCTATGGGCATAAACAACAGAGGCGCCATGCCCCCTGCTCCTGTGCCAGCTGGTACCCCAGCTCCTCCAGGACCTGCTACTATGATGCCAGATGGAACCTTGGGATTGGTAATAATCTGCAGGACCCTACACTAACTCAGAATGGTGATACAAAGAGAAAGGACATTGCCTTCATAGTCTCTGGGCCTGCCATGATTTTGCTTCAGATATCAGTCTTTAGGACCACTGTTATCCATTAAATGTAACCTCAAGATCTTTATTTTTGATCTTTTCTTTTTTTTTTTTGAGGAAGATTAGACCTGAGCTAACTACTGTTAATCCTCCTCTTTTTGCTGAGGAAGACTGGCCCTGAGCTAACATCCATGCCTATCTTCCTCTATTTTATATGTGGGACACCTACCACAGCATGGCTTTTTGCCAAGCGGTGCCATGTCCGCACCCGGGATCCGAACTGGCGAACCCCAGGCCGCTGAGAAGCGGAACGTGCCAACTTAGCCACTGGGCCGGCCCCCTATTTTTGAATCTTGAGCAAGCCCGGTCTCGAACTATACTTTATCAAGAGTTAAGCAAATGCCTTAGTCTGACTGGCCAGTCTGTTTACTTGCTACCCTGGGTGAACAGGTTCTTTTTTGGAGGGCAGGCAATGAAGGTGAGGCATTATCACATAGAATAGATGTGAATCCAGAAGCCTTTATGGCTTATATAGTCCTGAGGTGGTTTTAGTTCTAGTGTCAAAATGTTAAAACTAGATAGGCTTAAGGTTACTGAAGAGTGATGGTCTGCCCTTGTCCAAATACCTAGTTCAGGAAAAAGGACTTGGCTAGAACTTATCCACCCTAGGAATTGAGTATGTAATATTGCTTAGCCAATAAGAATAAGGATAAAAAGTTAAAGGTAGGATGGTGGGGTGGGTCCATAATTCAGGCAACCTTCCTTTCACCGATATCTGCTAGAGTTCTAAACAGGCTTAGTCACCCCTAGTGCTGGGACCCTCGAATAGTTGAGTGGACTTGGCCTCCAGGGGAGGGACTACAGATGGGTAGGAAGCTTAGGACATAGGTTGTATTGTAACATTGCTCTCTTTTTCTCTTTAAGACCCCACCAACAACTGAACGCTTTGGTCAAGCTGCTACAATGGAAGGAATTGGGGCAATTGGTGGAACCCCTCCTGCGTTCAACCGTGCAGCTCCTGGAGCTGAATTTGCTCCGAACAAACGTCGCCGATACTAATAAAATTGCAGTGTCTAGTTTCCCAAAACCCCTAAAAGAAGGACCCTTTTTGGACTAGCCAGAATTCTACCCTGGAAAAGTGTTAGGGATTCCTCCCAATAGTTAGGTCTTCCCTGCCTGTACAACTTACTCTAGGGAGTATGCTGGAGGCAGAGGGCAAGGGAGGGGCGATATGTAACAAATCAGTTCTGTGTGGTATTTCGTTTAATCAATTCTGTGTGGTGCATTCCTGAAGTCTCATGTGAGTGTTGAGGGCCTGGGGGGGAACCATGGCAAATGGATCCAGTTAGAGCCCCCATTAATCTTAATCATTCCATTCTTTGTCCATCCTGTTCTGTTTGCTTTCTCATTCATACACCCCCCCAATCCCTGAGACACTGCCACATATACCACAAAAAACCAAATGTCCCCCAATGACCTTAGCCCCATTGCTCCATTCACTCCCAGGTGGGAATTCAGGCAAATGTCCGCAGAGGTCACAGACAACGTGCATACGGTTCTGTTATATCCCATATATTACCCCTTCATGTCCTAAGGAAGACGTTTTCTCTTAGTGATTTTCATTTTAGTATATCTTTTAAAAAATCTTGTGTTAACTTGCCTCCATCTTTTTCTTGGGTGAAGACAACCCAGGAATGGCCGTTTTGTGTCTATGATGTTGCTGTTCACAGCTTTTCTTGGTAGGCTTAGTACAATCTTGGGAACAGGGTTGCTGTGTGCTGAAGGTGGGACAGTAACTCTTAGCCTTGCCTATCTTAGGTAGTTACGCTGTGCATTTTTTATTGGTGTACCATGTTTGATTTGTCCCTGATACCTTTGGAGTTTTTCTGAAAAATGGAGCAGTAATGCAGCATCAACTTATTAAAATACATTTTAAGCCTTTTAATTTTCTGTGCTATTTTTGAAGGGGAAGGGAGGGAGTTCTGTCTCAGGATATGAGCACTGGGCTCTATAAGGATGATCGTTTATGACCTTTTGCTTCAAGTATTAATCATCCATCTAGGCAAACACGGGGAGGTTGAATGCATACTGTGGTTGACAAAGATCTGTACTTTTGGCAGTACACAGAAGTAATGAGGATGGGAGGAAAGCTGCTGCTTTGAAAGAGGAAGAAAATGGGCTGGAGGAACTGGAGTACCCTCACTGAGCTGGGAGGGGTCTCAAAATCGGTATTGGTTTCTGAGCAGCTGCTGGTATGTCAGAGGCTTGGAATTGGCATGGTAAATCTAAAACTGTCTCAGCAGTGGTTAGCTGACCTCACCCAAGTTCCCAGCCCTACTCTGCCGGATCCTTTTTTCTTGAGCCTCAGAGCTGAAATGCTCCCGAGCTCTTTCCTATTGGCTGGGAAGACCAGTTGAAGTTCCCTTGCCCATGTTAGGAGGTATACGCCTCCTGAACTAAAGATAGAAACAGCTGGCCCTTCCAGGCAGCTAAAAGCCTCCAGACTAAGAGGTGTTCCCCACTCGGCAGCCAGACTCCTTGAAATACCCTTTTGAGTAATTCTACCAACAGATCCATGTCTCTACTCTGCCATAACAAAGGCTGTGGGCAGCACTTTGACCCCAGTACCAACCTTCCTGGTGAGTAAGTAATCCTCACCTTGCGGGGGGGCTCGGGGGGTGGGGGGGGGGGGGGTGATCAGCTGTGGGCAGTCTGTGAAAGGAGCAGAGAAAAAATTAGTATACCTGCCCTACTTTCATTGATCTAGGTGATCAGTGTTTACTGATTTTTTTTTAATATATGGAAAAACTGTAAGTATATAAACCTGGGGAAGAAATAGGTGATAGTTGGTGTGATTACCTTTCCTTCCTTGATCCTTCTACCGGTATCCACAGATTCCTGTTGCCATCACCCTGGGGTTCCAATCTTCCATGATGCACTTAAGGTGAGGAGTAGGCGAGGCGGGGAGAGCAAGGGCATTTCCCAAAGGAAATATACCCAGGAGTCTAAGCTGAGCTGGGTCTCTTCTCATCAGGGTTGGTCCTGCTGCCGGAAGCGAACTGTAGATTTCTCTGAGTTCTTAAACATCAAGGTAAAGTCTTTACTTCCTTGGATTCTGCCCCTAATAGAAGGATTCTATTGCTAATCCTCTCCTTATCTGTACTAGGGCTGTACTGTGGGACCACACTGTGCTGAGAAGCTCCCTGAGGCCCCTCAACCTGAGGGCCCTGCCACAAGCAATTCACTTCAGGAGCAAAAACCTCTGAATATGATTCCAAAGTCAGCAGAGACTTTGCGCCGCGAGAGGCCCAAGTAAAGAGGAGGCCCCCCGGGTTTTTCCTATATTCATGGAGTTTCCTAGGAGTGAATAATGGGCCACTGGGGTTTGGGAGCTAGGGACTAGAGATGTGAGGAGGGCCAGGTGTCAGGGCTTGGTGTATATTTTGTGCCTTAGGCGGAATTTGTGTCCGGAAATAATGTCCTTTGCTCTAAGGTGGTATGGGGTGAGAGGATAGGTATTTTGAGTCAACAGAGTAGATAGCCCCTCATGAATACATACTTAGTTATAACACATGTTGAAAATGATTTTTTTTCTTTTTGGAAAGGGCTTTAAAATAAGTTTTACATCAAGAAAAGGATGTAGAATATTGGCAGCCAGGAGGCTGCAGAGAAGAATAACTTAATTTTGTGGAGACAGCATGAGCAACAGAAGAAAGTCATATTAGGTCCACAATTCATTAGATAAAGAGTAAGAGGAAATGATACAGTTCTGCAGAGAAACGTGGTTAGATTTAGAGCAACTGAGTAGATGGGCAAGAGAAGACCTGGGGATTTCGCCAGGGTTCAGGGATTTGGGATGTCCAGAGAGAAGAAAATTGGCAATGGGACTACTACCCAACTTCTCAAACCCTGCCCCCACTTTCACCGGACTTCGACTTCATTACTACTGGTGGGAGTGTTGGAGCTGTCAATAATGGTTAATGGGTCAGAACTAAATCACCGCACCCATACCCCTAGGTCAGAGTTGCTACCAAAGCTGCTTCCACTAAATATATCCCAAGCCCTGGAAGTGGCATTGGAACAGAAGGAATTAGACCAGAAACCTGGAGCAGGTAAGTGGGTCCTTAGTAGGACAGGCTTTGCAGACTGGAATTTAGTGAATATGGCAATTGGGTGAAGGGAATGGATAGGTTCCTGACTCGGTTTCCCTTGCCCAGGACTTGACAGTAGTCTGATCCGGACTGGTTCCAGCTGCCAGAACCCAGGATGTGATGCTGTGAGTGAGAGTTTGGGGGGTCGGGGGGGGAGGCCCAAGCACGTGGCTGAGAGATGCTACAACTGAGGGATAACAGTATAGATATGAGACTGCGTGAGGTACACTTTAGAATGACCTGATTCTTTTTCTAATTCTTGTTTATCCATCTTAGGTTTACCAAGGACCCGAGAGTGATGCTACTCCATGTACCTACCACCCAGGAGCACCTCGATTCCATGAGGGGTGAGGGAGGGGACTGGGTGGTCTGTGAGACAGGTTTCTCCCAATGTTGATCATCAGATGGGAGTGGGGGGTTGTGGAGGGGGGGCTTGTGGAGAGGGGAAGGGAGATTCAGTTGAATTCTCTTCCTACCTCAGAATGAAGTCTTGGAGCTGTTGTGGCATCCAGACCCTGGATTTTGGGGCATTTTTGGCACAGCCAGGATGCAGAGTTGGTAGACATGACTGGGGGAAGCAGGTAAGCCCCAACTTTGGTGAATTCTTGATTAGTACCCAATTCCAGAAATAATTCCTCCTCCCTGTACCTCATGGCCAAGCTCTCTATTTTCTTGCTTTTGTTTGGACCAAATAAGATTCTGCTCCTTATCCCTCACCAGCCCAGAGGCTTTGCAATATGAGGTAGTCTGATGTAGTTCCATGACTGACAGCTCCAACACTCCCACCAGTAGTAATGGAGTCGAAGAAGTCTGGTGAAAGTGAGGGCAGCATTGGAGAATCTTCCTGAGTGAGACTCCGTCTCTTAACACACACCATGAGAACTCCCTTGAGGTTGAGTTCATTCTTACCACCCACATTTCACATCTTCTTTTTAGCTGCCAGCGTCTTGCCGTCATGATTGGCACCAGACAGATTCCTTAGTAGTGGTGACTGTATATGGCCAGATTCCACTTCCTGCGTTCAACTGGGTGAAGGCCAGTCAAACTGAGGTGAGGAATGTCTGATGCTGGATGGGAGACTAGTGAATTGGGTGATAGTACAATCTTACAGGCAGAGTTGCTGTATGCAGTTAGCATGTAGGCTCCATAGTCCCCTGAGAGGAAGGTAGAGCTATTAGGTTAGGGTTATCCAGCTGACCTGTGGATGTAGGGATCTCTGTCCTGGTTCTCTGTCGTAATGACTTGTTCTGACCTTCTGGGATTGTTACTACCCCTGTAATTCTTTTCTCTCAGCTTCATGTCCACATTGTCTTTGATGGTAACCGTGTGTTCCAAGCACAGATGAAGCTCTGGGGGGTAAGTGAAGATAAGGGGGCACAAGAGGGGGAGGCAGATTGGGTGAAAAGAAGGGCCAGACTGGAATGTCTTGAGGGAAGGAGTTGTACTGGGAAAGTGAAGGTTTTCTCTTCATTTGCTTTGATATTCTCTATCTCTCCCTCCCTCATTTTCTCCCTCTCCTCTCCCCTCTCCTTTCTTTCCTCTTTCTCTCCCTCTCTTCCCCTTACTATATTGTCTTATTCCTCCCCTATCTTTTTTTCCCCACCTTACATTTTTTGCTTTTTCTCCCTATCATTCATCACCGCCCCACCCTGACCCCAATCCCTTTGATTTCCTCATTTTCTCTTTCTTCTGTGTTCCTCTATCTTTCCCTCCTCCTCAGGTCATAAACGTGGAGCAGAGCTCTGTCTCCTTGATGCCATCTCGGGTTGAAATCTCCCTGGTCAAGGCTGACCCAGGATCCTGGGCCCAGCTGGAGCACCCCGATGCACTAGCTGAGAAGGCTAAGGCAGGGGTTGGGTTAGAGATGGATGAGGAAGAATCTGAGGATTCAGATGATGATCTGAGCTGGACAGAGGAGGAGGAAGAGGAGGAAGCGATGGGGGAATAGTGACACCAGACAGTCAAGTATCTAGACAGGACCTCAATGACTCCCTTAGGATCTCAGAGACCAGGATTTGGTTGGCCATGTGGCGTCATTGAGCAGCAGGAGGCTGAAGGAGGGGAGAACAAAAGTGTCCAAACTATGCTGTTTTTTCCCTTAAATAAATCTTGTATTCTGCAGTTTCACATAGTGTCGTTCTCTCACATCACTATCTAAATTGTCTTCATTTCCCCCCAACTTTTGTGTGTATTCAACACACGTGTGAAAACAAGCACATGCACATTCAATCTATTCTTCACAACCACCAGGTATTTACTGAGTACTTATTCTGTGCCCAGTTATGTATTAGGTGGTCTAGCGATACATGAGAAACAGAAGACTTACTCATTCCTCTCGGGAACATTACAGTCTGGCTGACAAAGTCAAGGCTAATCTACATGAAATGATAAACATTATCAGGTAGTTTAACTGAGTGCTGAATTGTGCAGTACAGTTTTTAAGTGCTGTAGGAGTTGAGAGAATTGAGAGATTATTGTGGACTGTAGTAGAAAGGGAAGATTCTATGGAAGAAGTACTTTTTTTACAGCTGTATTGAGATGCAATTCACAGACTATACAATTTACCCGCTTAAAGTGTAAAATTCAGTGTTTTTCTTTTAGTATACTCAGAGTTGTGCTACCACAATCAATTTTAGAATATTTTCATCACTCCAAAAAGAATCTCTGTATCCTTTAGCAGTCACTCCCAATTTTCCCCTAAACTCATAGCCCTAGGCAACCACTAATCTACTTGCTGCTGCCTATGGATTTACCTATTCTGGATATTTCATATGAATGGAATCATACAATATGAGGTCTCTTGTGACAGACTTCTTTCACTTAGCATAATGTTTTCAAGGTTTATCCATGTTGTAACATGTATCAGCACTTCATTCCTTTTTATGGCCGAATACCATTCCACCGTGTGGATATATCACATTTTGTTTCTCTCTTCATCAGTTGAGGTACATTTGGGTTGTTTCCACTTTTTGGCTGTTATGAATAATGCTCCTTTGAACATTCATGTGCAAGTTTTTATATAGAGATATGTTTTCATTTCTCTTGGATATATACAGAGTGTAATTTCTGAGTCAAATGGTAACTTTAACCTTATGAGGAACTGCCAGACTGTTTTCTGAAGAGGCTGCCTCATTTTACATTTCCACCAGCAGTGTAAAAGGGCTCCAGTTTCTCCACATCCTTGAGACCTCTTGATATTTGTCCTTTGTATTATAGCCATCCTAGTGGGTGTGAAGTGGAATCTCATTGTGGTTTTAATTTGCCTTTGCCTGATGGCTTATGATGCTGGGTATGCTTACAGTTGCTTATTGGCCATTTGTGTATCTTATTTGGAGAAATGTCTATTCAAATCCTTTGCCCATTTGTTAATTGGGTTATTTGTCTTTTTATTGAGTTGTGAGAGTTTTTTTTAATATATTCTGGAGACAAATCTCTTGTCAGATATATGATTTACAAATGTTTTCTCCCATTCTGTGTGTTATATATTTTTCCGCTTCCTTGATGGTGTCCTTTCATACATAAAAGTTTTGAATTTTTATGAAGTCTAATTTATCTATTTTTCCTTTGGTTGCTTGTGCTTTTGATGTCATATCCGAGAAACCATGGCTTAATCCAAAGTCATGAAGATTTGTTCCTCTGTTTTCTATTAAGTGTTTCATGCTTTTAGCTCTTCCCTATAGGTCTTTGATCCATCTTGAGTTAATTTTTGTACGTGGTATGAGGTGGAGGCCCAACTTTATGTTTTGCATATGGACATCCAGTTGCCCCAGCACTATTTGTTGAAAAGACTACTCTGTCCCCATTGAATTATCTTGGCACCCTAGTTGAAAATTAATTGACCATAAATCTGAGGGTTAAGAAGTGCACTTTGAATGGAAATTTGAGGAATGAGAAATTTGTATGGGTCTGAAAGAATAGGGAGAAGCAGGCTGGGGCAGGGAGGTGTTTTATTTTACTTTTTGTGTTTTATTTTAAATTCCAAAAGTAATACATTGTCACTATAAAAGACTCAATTAAGTATAGAGAGTAAAAAGTAAATGTTCCTCTTCAGACTCTCTCCAAGTTTAGTCCCTTTGCTGTTTGTAAACCACCGCTAACATATCAGAGGGTATGTTTAACTAAAAAGTTAGTTAAGTGGCGTGTGGCTAGATTGGGAGGAGCCTAAAATTCTAGATCAAGGGTTTTGAACGTGATTTAAAAGAAAGCTAAATAGGCATTATAGGCCTTTTCTTTTTAAATGTAGATTCTTATTTAGAGGAGTGATATCTCTTTTTTGAGTCTCCCTTGAGTCAGATTTACTCCCTCAACAGGGTGGCCAAGAATCTGGGAGAGTCAAACTCCACGAAGCTCACCAAGCCTCAGATGATCTCCAGTTCTTTTATTAGCACCCTTTCCTCTCAATTCAGATTCAAGGAACATAAAGTCTCATTGGGAGCTAGGGGTAAGATGGGGGCGGGAGAATGGACATGGGCAGCAAAGGCGAGGGATCACAGCATAGCACAGCTGAGGACTTGGAGACTGAGGCAAGATTAGGGGATATTAGGGAATGTGTCCAGGGGCATGACCTCTATCTCCCAGAGAAGTTTGATCAGAAGTAGAGGATCTTCCTGGACCTCCAGGATGTTCAATAGTTCTGGCTCAGTGCTCTGCTCTCATTCCATGGATTCGAAGTACAAATAGTTTCCCCCTTGATGAACCTTTCAGATCCTTTCTAACCCTAGCAGCAGTTTACTCTTTTTTTTTGAGGAAGATTAACCCTGAGCTAACTACTGCCAATCCTCCTCTTTTTGCTGAGGAAGACTGGCCCTGAGCTAACATCCATGCCCATCTTCCTCTACTTTATACGTGGGACGCCTACCACAGAATGGCTTTTGCCAAGCGGTGCCATGTCCACACCCGGGATCCGAACCAGCAAACGCCGGGCCGCTGAGAAGCGGAACGTGCGAACTTAACTGCTGCGCCGCCGGGCCAGCCCCAGCAGTTTACCTTTAATGTCATTTTTCCACGGGTGAGTTGATATCAATAGGGACTTTGGTGGACATTTTATAAATTTGGAGGTATAAAATGCATATAGAAAAGTGCATAAAGTGCACTAATCTTAAATGTACAACTTTTTTCTATCTTATCAAAATCAGGGGACCAGCAACTACCCAGAATTCCTGGAGAGGATGGAGGTGAGGAATCAAAAAGTTCAAGTAACCCTTGTTGTATATAAACTTGATATACAAAATTTCAAATTTACAGCATTAATAGTGTACTAGCTCATTTTACATAGCCCACAGCCTAAAATGTAAGCAAGTTTCAAGAAAGTGTATAGCATTAACAATAACAACAACAACAATAACCATAGCTACAACTTCTGATAACAAGCTAAGCTGCCAGGCACTACGCTAAGTGCTTTGCATGCATTATCTCATTGAATCCCTCACTTCTCACCGTCAGATCAACACATTTGTTCACATTAGCCCAAATCCTCTCCCTACCTCCTTTTACACTTCTTTCTTCCCACTGAGCTTTGTATCCTAGCCCCTCACAGCTTCCCAGAAACCTTACACTATTAGTTATCCTTTCTTTCTCCTGTTATTCAACCTTTCCCTCTCATTGAATGTTTTCATTGACATTTAAACATGCTCAAGTCTCTCCAGTCTTAAAAAAACAATTTCCCTTGCCTTCACATCCATCTCCAGGTATTAATTCCCTTCTCTCCTTTATAACCTAACTTCTTGAAATAACTACTCTTTTTTCATTTCCTTCTTCCTAGTCCCTTCACAATACACTTCAATCTGACTTTCAGCCTCCTCAAGCTGTTGTGATAGGGTTACCACTGGCCACCAAGTTACTAAATCCAATGGATACTTTTAGTCCTCATCTAACTTGATTTCTCAAGCAAAATTTGATACTCATGATGGTTTCTTCCTTGTAATAACGTTTCATACATTGGCTTCTATGACTGCTTCTCTTGGTGGTTCTCCTACTTCTCTGGCCATTCCTTTCACTCTCATTTGCAGCCTCCTCCTTTTCTGCCTGGCCATTCAATGATGCAGTGCTTCAGGACTCAGTCCTAGGCTTGCTCTCTTCTTGTATATAACTCTCATCTAGATGCTCTCAATTATGCCCATGACTTCAAATACCAACCACATGCAGATGACTCACACATTTTTATCTCTAGGCCATGTCTTTCCTTTGTGGCCCAGATTGTGTGTTATAGTAATAATAGCTAACACATATTTAGAATAGTGTCTGGCATATAGTAAGTACTGTATAACTGTTTGATATTGTTAGTACTGCTCCTCTTTCTCTTCACCAAAAGCTTTTTTCCTCAGCCTATTAGGAAAGTTGGGGTGTTTTTCTCCTTGGAGAGGAGGGGTACACTCCAATATCCAATTTTATAATGTTTCAGTAAGAAAATAGGATTTTCTTTACAGTCAGGTTTTGCTAGTCTATAAAGTGATAACATATTTACCATACCATTGCATCAGCGTCAGGATTAAGGGAGATTATATTCACCTGCTGAGGGAGTTAAGCATCATGCATAGAACGCCGCTATGCTAGGCACTTCTACCCACATTATTTTACTTAATCCTCACACCTGTTCTGTGAAGTAGGTATTATTATCCCAAATTTTTATAGATGAGGAAACCAAGGCTCAGAAAAGGAAAT
This sequence comes from Equus quagga, assembly GCF_021613505.1. Taxonomy (NCBI): domain Eukaryota; kingdom Metazoa; phylum Chordata; class Mammalia; order Perissodactyla; family Equidae; genus Equus; species Equus quagga. The sequence continues at coordinate 68,719,657 of NC_060276.1, read as the reverse complement.
AGCTTGCTTGAGGTCACACAGCTACTGCTTAAAGCCTCAGTCATTGCTAAGAGCTGTCCTAGAGCCATCTGAGAACATCCAAAACCTAAGGACCCAACTGGGATCTTAGAAGAGGAGCTTGATATCATGCCCCGCTAGCCTCGCAGAGTCCCTTTGACAAGCCCATCTGGGAACCAGTGAGGCCCTCGGTTGATCAATGATATCTCACATTGATAGGATGCTTTTCCAAACAACTTTTGTGTCTCTGATCACCTCATCTCTAACCTTAGTGGGACCCCTAGCTACTGTACCTCTCACTTCATCCAGATCAGTGATTATCTCCCAGTTACAGCAGATGTAGTGTTACTGTCTCTGGGACCCCTGCCTCCACGTCCTCTTTGTCCTTTTCTGCTCCCAAAGTCCCAGAACACGCTAGAGGGAGAACCCAGCAGACCAATATAAATTCATGCTGTCCAAATTCTACTTGGCCCTTGCAGCTGCTCAGCAACCCTTTTATTTGTCTCATACATTCCCTGGCACTGTCCCCACAGAGACTGTTCCAGACCTTCCTCTTCTCAAATTCCAGCTCCTCCTGTTCCACTCCTTCAGACTAATACACACACTTCCATCAGATGCTTGATAATTCAATAACATTGTTTTAAAACTTTTTTATGGAGAATTTAAAACATGTACAAAAGTAGAATAGTATATAATGAATCCTCATTTCCCAAAACTCAGCTTCAACTAGTATCAACACTTGGGCACTCTTGTTTCATCTGTTTCCTTCCTCCCATATTATTTTTGAGCAAATCCCAAATATGAGATTATTCCATACCTAAATATTTCTGTATGTATCTTTAAAAGGTAAGGATCATTTAAAAAAAATCATAATTGTAATACCATTAGCATACACGAACAAGCAACATTCCCTTAATATCATCAAATACCAAGTCAGTATTTAAATTTCCAAGTTTCCTAAATTTCAAAAGAGTTTTTTATAGCTTTTTTCTTTGAATCAGTATCCAAATAAAGTCCATACATAGTGGTTGGTGCATATGTGTTATATGTCACTTTTAAACTAAAGATTCCCTTTCGTCTCTTTTCTTCCTTACGATTTTTTCTTGAAGAAATCAGATTGTTTTTCAGTAGAGTTTCACACAGTCTGGGTTTTGCTGATTGCATCTCTGTTGTATAGTTTAATATGTTTCCTTGACCTCTGTTTGTTGTGTATATTGGTAAAATCAATAATGTCTGTACAATGCGTCTTCTATGTTCATTGTCCTATTTTCAGTGGTGTGGAGAATTTGTCCACGTGACCAAAGAAGTGGAAGGTGTCTGTCTGGCTTGGAGAGTGACTCAGGAAGGAGCTAGGACCTCTTTAGCAGGACAGAAACAGATGGTTAGGGTCAAAGCTCAATAAATAGTAATGGAGGTCCAGGCAAGATAGGATGGGTGAGGGGCCGTGTAGTGTCAGATTTCCACTCTCCTGGTATGTAGAGCAGGACAGGCAGGGAAGCAATGATCAGGCTGAAGTCAGAACTGGAAAAGGAGAGGGAACACTTGAGGCAGCAGCTTGGATTATTTCTCAGGGGATTACTGTACTTGCTATACTCTGTTTTCTAAATATATCTTATTCATTCCCACCTCTGTGCCCTTGCCCCACATGTTTCCTCTGCTTGGAATATTATCTCCTTTCTCTCCACCTATCCTATCCAAATCCTATTTATGTTTAATGACCAGTGCAAGTTCCCTCTTTTCCATATTTTTGCTTGTAGAGTCATAAAATATCTCTGAAAGGATAAATAAGAGATCAGGAACATTGATTGCTTTCCCAGGAAGGGAACTGGATGGCTAGAGGACAGGGATGGAAGGGAGAAAGATATTACTGATTTGTTGCAGGAGAGACAGTTAATCTGATCAAAGTGTCTAATATGAAATCTGTGGAAGTAGAAGCAGGGAGATTGGAATTTGTAGTTTGAGGAGAAAGAGGAAGGTCTGGAACAGTCTCTGTGGGGACAGTGCCAGGGAATGTATGAGACAAGTCAAAGGGTTGCTGAGTGGCTGCAAGGGCCAAGTAGAATTTGGACAGCATGAATTTATATTGGTCTGCTGGGTTCTCCCTCTAGCGTGTTCTGGGACTTTGGGAGCAGAAAAGGACAAAGAGGACGTGGAGGCAGGGGTCCCAGAGACAGTAACACTACATCTGCTGTAACTGGGAGATAATCACTGATCTGGATGAAGTGAGAGGTACAGTAGCTAGGGGTCCCACTAAGGTTAGAGATGAGGTGATCAGAGACACAAAAGTTGTTTGGAAAAGCATCCTATCAATGTGAGATATCATTGATCAACCGAGGGCCTCACTGGTTCCCAGATGGGCTTGTCAAAGGGACTCTGCGAGGCTAGCGGGGCATGATATCAAGCTCCTCTTCTAAGATCCCAGTTGGGTCCTTAGGTTTTGGATGTTCTCAGATGGCTCTAGGACAGCTCTTAGCAATGACTAAGGCTTTAAGCAAGTGGAATTCATCACTGAAACTGGAGCTTCTGCAAGAGGCATGGTGGGAGGAGTAATAAAAAAAATTAAAGAAACTACTCTTTATTGAGTCTTTACTATGATCTAAGCACTGTAATAAATAAATAAATATTTTCTCTTTTCTCCCTCTTTCTATATTATATATACATATATCTCAAATGCGAATTTATATTCTCATTTAATTCTTACAACAGTATTAAAGGCGTTATTATTATCATTTTTTTAGTAGATGAGGGAACTGAGCTTCCAGGAGGTTACATAATTTTCCCTAGGTCACACAGCTATCAAGTGTCAGAGCTGGGACTCAAATCCAGGTCTGACTATAAAGCCTGTGCTCTTTGGTGTCCAGCGGTACTTTTCAGCAAACACCTCCCTGCATTAAATGAATCTTATTTTTCCAATGACATCTTTTATAAAAGTATAGATGCATTCTCACCAGAAAGAATTATACCCTGAATTGAAAGCTTTTGGTGAGTAAGGAGGTAATTGAGTAGGGTGGAAGAGATGCTGGAGGCCGTGAAACCAATTGAAGATAAGTGCAGTGGTCCAGGGGAGAAAGATGAGACCCCAGACTTAAGTGGGTGTGGTAGTGAGAATGGAGAAGAGAGTAGTAGATTTAAGAGATATGTCTTAGTTCAGGATGCTATAACAAAGTACCATAGACTAGGTGGTTTATAAACAACAGAAATTTATTTCTCAAAGTTTTGGAGGCTGGAAGTGCGAGATCAGGGTGCCAGCATGGTCAGGTTCTGGTGATGGCCCTCTACCAGTTGGAGAGCAGAGAGAAGAAGCAAGATCTCTCGTAACTTTTATAAGGGCACTAATCCCATTTATGACCTCATCTAATCCTAATTACCTCCCAAAGGTCCCACCTCCTAATGTAATCACATTGGGGGATAGGATTTCAACATATGAATTTTAGGGGGACACAAACATTCAGTCTATAACAAAATAGATCCACATGTAGGAGTGAAAGTACTGTGGCCATGCTGGTCTTCTGTGTTCCTTGAACTTAACACAGCTCACTCTTTCCCCAGTGCCTCTGTGCTGTCTGATCCCCCTGCCTGGAAGAGTCTTCCTGCTGGTCTTTCAATAGCTGGCTCCTTCTTGTCATTCACATCTGAGCTCAAATAGCACCTTTCAAGATAGGGAACCAATTCATTATCTTGAAAATTCATGAACAAAGGGAGAGAATCAAGCATTTATCCTGCCTTTCCTAGATGAACTGGGTAACAGAATAGTAGATGAGGGGACACGTCCTTTTACAAAACTATTCCAACGAATAAAAAGAAATAATAAAATTAGAATATCACCGTTTTGCAATCTTAAATAAATAGATATAGAGTAAGCATCAACAGTTTCTAAGATTATAAAAAGAAAGACGTCAGACAGCATGTCCATCCTAAGTCATACCAAAGGGATGGAACTTGGGTTTGATCTAGTCTTTGGATCCAGCTGCCACTTTGCAGGAAGTACAGAGGAACTGCACAGTGCCTGTGCAATTAGCAAAATCCAGAGTGAGAAGCTTTACAGGTCAAACTGCTCAAGTTCTTCCACAGAAAAAATCACCTCTCAGAGAGGCCTTTCTTGACCATCCTCTCTAAGTTAGCACCTGCCATCCAAGTTACTATCACATCCTATTTGATTTTCCCCATAGCCCTTGTCGTCAACTGAGGTTTCCTTACATGAGGAGCAATATAGGATTACAGTTAAGAGGACAGACTATAACATGAGGCTGCCGGCTTTAAATCTTGACTCCTCCACTTACTAGCTATATGCCCTTAAACTACTTAGGAGCTGTGTGCCTCGGTTTCCTCAACCATAAAATGGGATTAATACGGTGCCTATATCATAGGGTCATTAGGAGTATTAAATGAATTAACATGTCTAAAAAGCCTAGCACAGTGCCTGGTATAGGATAAGTATTATAAATATGTTAACAATATTACTGCATAATTATGTTTTTACTTGTGTATTATTTCTCTCTTTCACTAGAATATAAGTCTGTCTGCACTATTCCCAGCACCTAAAACTGCCTGGCTCATACATAATATTGTGCTCAATAAATATTTGTTGAGTAAAGGGCCTGAATTAGGGTAGCAAAAAATAGACAGAAAAGAGACATGTAAGATATTATTCTAAAAAAAGGACAAAACCTTGGACTTGATGATGTTTTCTTTTTTTTTTCTTTCTTTCTTTTTTTTTTTTTTGAGGAAGATTAGCCCTGAGCTAACATCTGCTCCCAATCCTCCTCTTTTTGCTGAGGAAGCCTGGCCCTGAGCTAACATCCGTGCCCATCTTCCTCTATTTTATATGTGGGACGCCTACCACAGCATGGCTTGATGAGCGGTGCCATGTCCACATCCGGGATCTGAACCGGCGAACCCCGGGCCGCCGAAGCCGAACGTGCGCACTTTAACTGCTGCACCACCAGGCCGGCCCCAAGACGATGATTTTTTTCTGATAGAAGAGGGAAGGATATAAGATGGACTACTCCAAGGCTTCAAGCTTAAGTAACAGGTAGAAGGCTAGTGCTTTTAACAGAAATAGGAAAACCAGGAACTAGAACTAATACTATTTTAATATTGTGATGATGAATTTTATTTTAGATACGGGTTTGAAATGATGTCTAAACATACTAGAGGAAATGCTAGCAGGCAGTTAATTGTAAAGGCAGGATTGGAGTTCGTGAGAAAAGTCAGCACTGAAGATAGATTTGAGTATCATCTGCTTTAATGTGACACTTAAATATTCAACTTCCTGGTACGAGTTCCGTTCATCTTTAAAAAAACAAAAAACTTGTAGAAGTGAATAAAATGGAAAATAAAATATTTGAATCCTTAAATTCATTCTTCAAAGGAGGTCACTGTTAGCAGTTTGGTGTGTATTCTTCCAGACATTTTCTATGCATTCGCAAATATATATTTGCATACAACATGTAGAGACATAGTAAAAGTCTGAGTAGATACCTACATACATATATATGGACAAGCTTGTTTTTTCTTTTTGGGTTATGAGGAATCATTCTGTAATACTTTTTCTGTAACTTGCTTAATCATTAAACATAGCACTTTTTGTTTCAATTATTTTATTGAGATCATAATAGTTTATAACCTTGTGTAATTTCAGGCGTACATTATTATTTATCAATTTCTGTATAGACTGCATCGTGCTCACCACCAGTAATCTAATTGTTATCCATCACCATACATATGTGCCCCTTTACCCCTTTTACCCACCCCCCAGACGCCTTCCCCTCTGGTAACCACTAATATGTTCTCTCTATCCGTGTGTTAATCTTCCACATATGAGTGAAATCATGCAGTGTTTGTCTTTCTCTGCCTGGCTTATTTCACTTAACATCATACCCTTAAGATCCATCCACGTTGTTGCAAATGGGGTGATTTTGTCTTTTTTTTTATGTCTGACTAGTATTCCATTGTAAGTATATACCACATCTTTTTTTTTTTTTTTTTGAGGAAGATTAGCCCTGAGCTAACATCTGCCGCCAACCCTCCCTTTTTTGCTGAGGAAGGCTGGCGCTGAGCTAAAATCTGTGCCCATCTTCCTCTACTTTATATGTGGGACGCCTGCCACAGCATGGCTTGCCAAGCGGTGCCATGTCTGCACCCGGGATCTGAACCGGCGAACCCCAGGCCGGTGAAGCAGAACGTGCACATTTAACCGCTGCACCACTGGGCTGGCCCCTATGCCACATCTTCTTTATCCATTCATCAGTTGATGGGCACTTGGGTTGCTTCCACATCTTGGCTATTGTGAATAATGCTGCAACGGGGGTGCATAAGTCTCTTTGAATTGTTGATTTCAAGCTCTTTGGGTAAATACCCAGTAGTGGGATAGCTGAGTCATATGGTATGTCTATTTTTAATTTTTTGAGAATCTCCATACTGTTTTTCCTAGTGGCTGCACCAGTTTGCACTCCCACCAGCAGTATATGAGGGTTCCCTTTTCTCCACATCCTCTCCAACATTTGTTATTTTTTGTCTTGGTAGTTATAGCCATTCTGACAGGTGTAAGGGCTATCTCAGTGTAGTTTTTTAAATTCTTTTTTATTGAAGTAACGGTGGTTTATAACATTATATAAATTTCAGATGTACATCATTATATATTTCAATTTCTCTGTAGATTACAACATGTTCACCACTCAAAGACTAATTACAATCCATCAATGTAGTTTGGACTTGCATTTCCCTAATAATTAGTGATGTTGAACATCTTTTCGTGTGCCTGTTGGCCATCTGTATATCTTCTTTGGAAAAATGTCTGTTCATATCCTCTGCCCATTTTTTGATTGGGTTGGGTTTTTTTGTTGTTGATTTGTGTGAGTTCTTTATATATTTTGGAGATTAACCGCTTGTTGGATATATGATTTGCAAATATTTTCTCCCAGTTGGTGTATTGTCTTTTTGTTTTGATCATGGTTTCCTTTGCCTTGCAGAAGCTCTTTACTCTGGTGTAGTCCCATTTATTTATTTTTCCTATTGTTTCCCTTGCCTAAATAGACATGCTATTTGAAAAGATGCTACTAAGATCAATGTCATAGTGTACTGCCTATTTTTTTTCTAGGAGTTTTATGGTTTCAGGTCTTACCTTCAAGTCTTTAATCCATTTTGAGTTAATTTTTGTGTATGGTGTAAGATAATGGTTTACTTTATTCATTTGCATGTGGCTGTCCAGTTTTCCCAGCACCATTTATTGAAGAGACTTTCGTTTCTCTATTTTATCTTCTTGGCTCCTTTGTGGAAGATGTGTCCGTAGATGTGTGTGGTTTTATTTCTGGGCTTTCAATTCTGTTTCATTGATCTGTTTGTCTGTTTTTGTACCAGTTCGATTATTATAGCTTTGTAGTATATTTTGAAGTCAGAGATTGTGATGCCTCCAGCTTCGTTCTTTTTTCTCAGAAATGCTTTAGCTATTTGGAGTCTTTTTTTTTGCCCCATATGAATTTTAGGATTCTTTGTCCTATTTACGTGAAGAATGTGATTGGTATTCTGATTGGGATTGCGTTGAATCTGTAGATCGCTTTAGGTAGTATGGACATTTTAACCATGTCTATTCTTCCAATCCGTGGGCATGGAATATCTTTGCATTTTTTTATATCATCATCGATTTCTTTCAATCACGTCTTATAGCTTTCAGTGTATAGGTCTTTCACCTCCTTGTTTAAATATATTCCTAGATATTTTATTCTTTTTGTTATTGTAAATGAGATTGTATTCTTGCGTTCTCTTTCTGTTAGTTTGTTATTAAAGTATACAAATGCAAATGAGTTTTGTAAGTTGATTTTGTGCCCTGCAACTTTGCTGTAGTTGTTGACTATTTCTGATAGTTTTCCGATGGACTCTTTAGAGTTTTCTATATATAAAATCATTTTGTCTGCCAACAGTGAGAGTTTCACTTCTTCATTGCCAATTCGGATACCTTTTGTTTCTTTTTCTTACCTAGTTGCTCTAGTCAAAACGTCCAGTACTATGTTGAATAAGAGAGGTGACAATGTTCTTGTTCTCGGAGGGATGGCTTTCTGTTTTTCCCTATTGAGTGTGATGTTGGCTGTGGGTTTGTCATATATGGCCTTTATTATGTTGAGGTACTTTCCTTTTATACCCATTTTATTCAGAGTTTTTATTGTAAATGGATGTTGGATCTTGTCAAATGCTTTCTCTGCGTCTATTGTGATGATCCTGTGGTTTTGTTTTGTTTTGTTTTGAGGAAGATTGGCCCTGAGCTAACATCTTTTGCCAATCTTCCTCTTTTTTTTCCCTCCCCATAGCCCCACTACGTAGGTGTATATCCTAGTTGTAGGTCATTCTAGTTCTTTTATGTGGGATGCCTCCACAGCATGCCTTGATGAGCAGTGCATAGGTCCACGCCCAGGATCTGAACTGGCAAACCCCAGGCTGCTAAAGCAGAGCACGTGAACTTAACCACTCGGCCATGGGGCTGGGCCCCCAATCCTGTGGTTTTTATCCCTCATTTTGTTAATGTGGTGTATCACATTCATTGATTTGCAGCTGTTGAACCATCCCTGCGTCCCTGGTATGAATCCCACTTGATCACAGTGTATGATCCTTTTAATGTATTGCTATATTCGGTTTGCCAATATTTTGTTGAGGATTTTTGCATCTATGTTCATCAATGATATTGGCCTGTAATTTTCCTTCTTTGTGTTGTCCTTGTCTGGCTTTGGGATCAGGGTGATGCTTGCCTCTTAGAATGTGTTAGGAAATATTCCATCTTCTTTAATTTTTTTAAATAGTTTGAGAAGGATAGGTATTAAATCTTCTTTGAATGTTTGGTAGAATTCTCTAGAGAAGCCATCTGGTCCTGGATTTTTATTTTGGGGGAGGATTTTGATTACTGTTTCAATCTCTTTACTGGTGATTGATCTATTCAGATTCTCTATTTATTTTTGATTCAGTTTTGGGAGGTTGTGTGAATTTATCCATTTCTTCCAGATTGTCCAATTTGTTGGCATACAGTTTTTCATAGTATTCTCTTATAAACCTTTGGATTTGTGTGGTATTTGTTGTAATTTCTCCTCTTTCATTTCTTTTTTTTTTCTTTTTTTTTTTTTAAAGATTGGCACCTGAGCTAACAACTGTGCCCAATCTTTTTTTTTTTTCCTGCTTTATCTCCCCAAATCCCCCCTGGTACATAGTTGTATATCTCAGTTGCAGGTCCTTCTAGTTGTGGCATGTGGGACGCCGCCTCGACGTGGCCTGACGAGCAGTACCATGTCCGCGCCCAGGATCCAAACCAGCGAAACCCTGGGCCGCTGCAGCAGAACATGCGAACTTAACCACTCAGCCACGGGGCCGGCCCTCCTCTTTCATTTCTAATTTTATTTATTTGAGCCTTCTATCTTTTGTTCTTAGTGAGTCTGGGTAAGGATTTGTCAATTTTGTTTATCTTTCTAAAGAATCAGCTCTTAGTTTCATTGATCCTTTCTACTGTTTTTTTTTGTCTCTATTTAATTTATTTCTGCTCTAATTTTTATTATTCCCCTCCTTCTGCTGACTTTAGGCTCTGTTTGTTCTTCTTTTTCTAGTTTTCTTAGGTGTAGTTTAAGATTACTTGTTTGGGATTTTTCTTGTTTGTTGAGGTAGGCCTGTATTGCAATGAATTCCCCTCTTAGAATTGCCTTTGCTACCTCCCGTATTAGTTGATATGGTGTATTTTCATTTTCACTTGTCTACAGAAATTTTTTGATTTCTCCTTTAATTTCTTCATTGGTTCAATGGTTTTTGGTAGCATGTTGTTTAGTCTCCACATATTTATCACTTTTCCAGCTATTTTCTTATAGTTGATTTCTAGTTTCATAGCATTGTGGTCAGAAAAGATGCTTGATATGATTTCAATTTTCTTAAATTTATTGAGGCTTGCCTTGTCTCCCAAAATATGGTCTATCTTTGAGCATATTCCATGTCCACTTGAGAAGAATGTGTATTCAGCTCTTTTGGGATGGAATGTTCCATATATATCTATTAAGTCCATCTGGTCTAGTTTTTTGTTTAATTCCACTGTTTCCTTGTTGACTTTCTTTCTGGATGATCTATCCATTAATGAAAGTGGGGTATTAAGGTCCCCCACTATTATTGAGTTATTAATATCTCCTTTTAGATCTGTTAATAGTCGCTTTATATACTTTGATGCTGCTGTGTTGGGTGCATATATATTTATAAGTGTTATTTCTTCTTGGTGGAATGTCCCTTTTATCATTATATACTGCCCCTCTTTGTCTCTCATTGCCTTTTTTATCTTGAAGTCTGCTTTGTCTGATATAAGTATGGCAACACCTGCTTTCTTTTGTTTGCCATTAGCTTGGAGTATTGTCTTTCATCCCTTCACTCTGAGCCTGTGTTTGTCTTTAGAGCTGAGATATGTTTCCTGGAGGCAGCATATCGTTGGGTCTTGTTTTTTTTTTGAGGAAGATTAGCCCTGAGCTAACATCCATGCCCATCTTCCTCTACTTTATATGTGGGATGCCTACCACAGCATGGCGTGCCAAGCAGTGCCATGTCCACACCCGAGATCTGAACTAGTGAACCCTGGGCCGCTGAAGCGGAATGTACGCACTTAACCACTGTGCCACCGGGCGGGCCCCTGGGTCTTGTTTTTTAATCCAGCCACTGTGTGTCTTTTGTTTGGAGAATTCAATTCATTTACATTTAGAGTGATTATTGATATATGAGGTCTTAATATTCCCATTTTATCACTTGTTTTCTGGTTGTTCTGCATTTCCCTTTTTTCTCGGCCTGTGTATTTCTGACTGCCTATTCACTTTGGTGGTTCTCTATGATGGTTTTCTCTTTGTTTATGATTTGTGTCTCTGTTCTGATTTTTTGTTTGGTGGTTACTGTGAGGTTTGTATAAAAGATCTTGTAGATGAGATAGTCCATTTTCTGATAGCCTTTTATCTCCGTTAGCCTAAGCTGGGTCCATCCCTTTCCTCTTCCTTTTCTAAGTTATTGTTGTGACAAATTATTCTGTTTTGTGCACATGGGCTCAGGGCTACCACCGCCTCGTCTTACAGTTGCTCCAAGGTGCATTCCCACTTGTGAGGCTGCAGTGGTACTATGAGCACTCTTGCCCACTGGGAAAGCATTCACATGTGCATGTATATCTGCCCTGCCCCTTTGGTCATGCTGGCCTCTGTGCTTGGTGGGCAGGGCTTCTTCCCAGGGTCCAAGCTGGGATTACTTGTTGGGACTGCAGCAGCATGGTGAGCTCTCTCTCCAGCCAGGAAAGTGTTTGCACATGGGCTCAGGGCTGCTGCTGCCTCTTCTTACAGTTGTGCCAATGCGTATTCTCACTTGTGGGGCCGCAGTGGTACTGTGGGCATTCCTGCTGGCCAAGAAAGCATTCGTGTATGTGCATAGATCTGCCGTCATGTCTTCTTCTTTTTTTTTACTGAGGAAGATTCACCCTGAGCTAACATCTGTGCCAGTCTTCCTCTGTTGTGTATGTGGGCCGCTGCCACAGCATGGCCGCCGATGAGTGGTGTTGGTCCACACCCGGGAACCAAAACCAGCCGCTGAAGCAGAGTGCACCAAAGTTAACCACTAGCCCATGGTGCCAACCCCCTGCTGCCTCTTCCTATGGTCACTCCAGTTGCTGTGTTTGGTGGGTGGGGCTTTATGGGTTCCAAGCCTGGTCCGCTCGTTGGGACCGTAGCAGCACAGTGGGCTCTCCTGCTGCCAGGAAAGCATGCACACATGGGCTTAGGGCTGCCACTGCCTCTTTTTACAGTCATGCCAAGGCACATTCCCACTTTCTGGAATCAGCGGTACTATGGGCACTCCTGCCGGCCAGGAATGTGTTCATGCATATGCACAGGGCTGCCAGAGAAGGGTAAAGGAGTGCTCACCTATCTCTGCTACTTCCCAGGTGCTCAGTCCATCCACCTTCAGATGTATAGCTGTGTGGGTCTGTCAGGCATCTTGTTATACTGTGTGGGTATCCTCCATTGGCCAATGAATGTCCATTTAGTTGTAATTCAAAGGGGGAGAGATAAAGGGAACAGTTCTCTCCACCATGTTGCTGAAGTCACCAGCATAACAGTTTATAGTCATTGAAGATATGTCAAATATGTCCTTGTCAATATATAGATATATATGTATAGATATGTATAGATCTCTGACATTCTTTTTTGTGTTGCATAGTCGTTTATTGTATGGATATGCCATAATTTATTTAACTATTCCCCTATTGCTGAATGCTTAGGTTGTGTCCAATTTTTTATTATTATAAATTATGCAGCAATGAAAATCATTGTACTTGTATCTTTGAATATATGTTGTAATGTTTCCTGAGGATAGATTCCCAGAAGTGGGATTGCTGGAAAGAAGGCATACACATCCTTACATTCTAAAATGTTAATTGATATTGCTCCATTTGTCTCCACAAAGGCTGTTCCAATTTACCTGGAAACCCAGCAGCGTATGAGGTATCAGTTTCCCCAATACCCTGATCAATACTTTATGTTATCCATTAAAAAAATTTTTTACCAACCAGATGTGCAAATAATGGTATCTCATTTTTATTTTGCATTTCTTCTCATTACAGGAAAGAGTGAGCATTTTTTATGGAATATTCATGTACAGACTTTCAGTTAAACTGTTTTCAGCACCATGTGTCATGCCCATCCTCTGCTGTACCTGGTGTCTTGAATCCTGGAGCCTTTCCGTAGTTTTTGTTTGTTTTTATAATGATTTTTTTTTTTAAGATTTTTTTTTCCTTTTTCTCCCCAAAGCCCCCCGGTACATAGTTGTATATTCTTCGTTGTGGGTCCTTCTAGTTGTGGCATGTGGGACGCCACCTCAGCATGGTTTGATGAGCAGTGCCATGTCCGTGCCCAGGATTCGAACCAATGAAACACTGGGCCGCCTGCAGCGGAGCGTGCGAACTTAACCACTCGGCCACGGGGCCAGCCCCGCCTTTCCATAGTTTTATTGGTAAAATGGTCCCTTCTCATCTGTATCCTTTGTACTAGACCAAAATTTCTTCCCAGCTACTGTTTCAGCTACCATTTCTCATATGGCTTTCCTGCCTCTAGAGAACCCCAAGAACTTTTTGTCCTTATGGGTTTGTACATATTTTATATATTGTTTTAGTATACTTTAAGTGGCGTCTCAGAAGGGATTTGAAATGCTGTATTTGTCATATACTAAATTCTCACGTGATTGCATTTCTATTTAATTCCATTGATCTGTCTGTTCTTGAACCATATCACAGCTTTATATAATTGATATCTGGTAGGCAAGTAGTCCCTCATTTCTATCTTTTAAAAGTTTCTTTGGGGGCTGGCCCTGTGGCTGAGTGGTTGAGTTCGTGCGCTCTGCTGCAGGTGGCCCAGTGTTTCGTTGGTTCGTGTCCTGGGCGCGGACATGGCACTGCTCATCAGGCCATGCTGAGGCGGCGTCCCGCATGCCACAACTAGAAGGACCCACAACGAAGAATATACAACTATGTACTGGGGGGCTTTGGGGAGAAAAAGGAAAAAAATAAAATCTTAAAAAAAAAAAGTTTCTTTGCTCTTTTTGTATATTCTTCCAGATGAACATCAGAACCAACTTCTCCAGTACTCCTACCCTATCCCTCCAAATCCCAATGAGATTGTTATGTTAATTTGTAGTTATTTGAAATTTTTTTCAATTATGAAACTTCTCATTCAGGAATATTGTGCATCTATTCATTTGTCAGATCTTCACACTTAGAGCCTTAAGTAATATTTTGTAGTTTTATTCATTTAAATGTTTTGTACATTTCTTGTCACATTTATTCCTATCATTTTTTTTCACTACTGTGAATAGGATCTTTGTTCCCCATTATATTTTCTAATTGGATATTGTTTTTATAGAGAGAAGTTATTGATTTAAAACAAACTCTTTCTCCATTTAATTCTAATAGTATCTCAGTTGATTCTCTTAGATCATCTATGTATCATATATAAACAGGGACATTTTATGGCTCTTCCTTTACAACATTTATAACTTTTATCTTCTTCTGTCTTAATGTTTTGACTAGAACCTGCAGAACAAGGTTGAGTAATAGTTGTAAAAACAAGTGAATATTCTTATTTTGTTCTGACTTTAAGTGAATGCTACTAGTATTTCACTATTGAGTATGATGATTACAGTTGTTTTCTATGCTCTTCATCAAGTTATAAAATTTTCCTGTGCCTAGTCCACTGAGAGGATATTTTTAAAGTACTACAAGTACAAGGTAAAAAATTAAAATAATACAAAAGGATATGTGAAGAGTTACCCATCTCTATTCCCCAGTTTCCCAGTTCCCTTACTAAGAGGCAATTCCTATTAACAATTTTTATGTGAACTACCAGAGAGAAATCAATGCAAATATAAGCATATATGTGAATATGTTATTTTTTACACAAGTAGTGGCATACTATAAACACTATTCTAAACCCTGATTTTTTTCTTGATAAATCAGCTGTCAGTCATTTCTTTGTAGGTAATCTGTCTTCTTTTTGGCTCTTTTTCTCCCCCCTACTTTCATTATGGAAAATTTCAAGCATTCAAAAGTGAAGAGAATAGCACACTGAACTCCCATATACCTGTTACCCAGCTTCAGTGATTGTTCACTCCTGGCCAATCTTGTTTGATCTATATTCCCCTGACCCCTGGTCCCCCACCTGAACACCAAGGTTATTCTGGAGCAAATATCAGACATCATATTATTTAATTTCATCCATAAATATGTATGTTGTATGTTTTGTATGTATCTAAAGTATAAGGACCTTTCTTAAACATTACAGGAAAACCACCACTTCTAAAAAATTAACAGTTCTTCAATATCATCAGATGTATGGTCACTGTTCAAATTTTCCTGATTGTCTCATAAATGTGTGTTTATGTTTAATTTGTTTGAATCAGGATCCAAATAAGAACTATACTCTGTAATTGGTTGATATGTTTCTTAAGTCTCTTAATCTATAGGTTCCCCTTCCTTCTCTCTCATTTTTTCACTCCCATAGCATTCATTTGTTGAAGAAATTGGATTGTTTGTCCTATAGCACTTCCTGTAGAATGGATTTTCATCATTGCATCCCTGTGGTGTAGGTTCCCTGTTCCTTTTATTTCCTGAATATTGATTAGATCTAGCAGCTTGATTGGATTTACCTTCAGGTTCTATTTTTTCCTCTTTTGGTGGCAAGAATATGTCATAGGTAGTGTAGTATAATTCTATAAATAGATACGAAGTCTTTCTCCTTTTAAGATCTTTTCTTTCGTGTTTGAGGTTTTACTACAATGTGTCTGAATAGGGATTTCTTTCTTTCTTTGTTTTCTTTTTCCTGTTTGGGATTCCTGAATCTTAAAGATTGGCATCTTTAATCAATTCTCAGCTATTTCTCTTCAAATGCTGCTGCTCCACTGTTTTCTTTATTCTTCACCTGAACTCTGATTAGACATCACCTGTAAGCCTGCGGCCTTTAAAACTTAGGTTGTAGGCCACCAGGGGTCAGATGACTTCAGAGCAAAGTCTGCCCCAGCACTTACCCAGTAGAGTTGTAGTTATTTAATTGTTTCCTCTACTTTACTGCCAATGCAGTATGGATGTATGTGCATATGGGTGGAGATACATGTCTCCACACACACCTAAAAATATATCTTGAAATTCATTCCATATCACTATGCAGTCATGTGCCGCATAATGACGTTTCGCTAAATGATGGACTGCATATATGACAGTGTTCCCGTAAGATTAGTGCCATATAGCCTAGTTTGTGTAAGTACACTCTATGTTTTCACATTGACAAAATTGCCTAATGATGCATTTCCCATAGCTTATCCCCATCGTTAAGTGATGCATGACTGTATAATCTACCTCATTCCCTTTCTGTTTTTCATTTGTTGAGATATAACTTACATATAGTAAAATGCACGAGTCTTAAGTATACATTTTTACGTATGTATACATCTATTTACCTCCCCCCAGGTCAAAATACAGAACATTTCCAGCACCACAGAACGCTGACTCCTTGTGCCCCTTCTCAGTCCTTACCCACGCCCATGATTGACCACATTCTGACTTCTGTAGTCGTAGATCAGTTTTGCCTGTATTTGAATTTCATATAAATGGAATCATAAGCGGTATGTACTCTTTCACCTTTGACTTCTTTCATTCAACATTGTCTGTGAGCTTCATCTATGTTGTTGAGTATATCAGTAGTTTGTTCTTTTTCATTGCTGCTTAGAATTCTATCTTCTTAAAATTAACTTCCATTTTGTGGATCTATCATAATTTAGTTAATTAATCCTCTACTGATGGATATTTAAATGATTTTCGGTCTTTTGTTACCACAAACACTACTGCAGGCCATATGTTTATTCACGCATCTTTGCCAATATGTGTAAGTATATCAGTAGGATAAAATCCTAGATGTGTAAGTGCTAGGTGAAAGATTATGTGCATTATTAGTTTTAATAGCTATTACCAAATTGCCTTCCAAAGAGGGTGCATTAATTTATACACCCACCAACAATACATATGCGGGCCTATCTCCCAACATCCTTGCCAACTATTAACAAATGTTTTTATCTTTGACAACCTGACAGATAAAAAATAGAAACCTGTAATTAATAAATATTTTTGGTCTTTAATTGAAAATACATACACATGGTAAAAAAAAATTCAAGCAATATAGAAGGATATACAATGAGAGTTATATATTACCCCTACTCCTATTCCCTAGTTCTCCTGGTTCCCTTTCCAGAAGCCACCACTATTGTCAGTTTCTCGTGTATCTTATGCAAGTATAAATGGGTTTTATATGTGTGTGCACATGTGTTTGGATATCTCTATCTATCTGGTCTGCTTTATTGATGAAAATGGAAGTTTACTTTCCTTTTTTTCACTTAAATATGTATCTATATTGGGCTAGCCCCAGTGGCCTAGTGGTTAAGTTCTATGCACTCCACTTTGGCAGCCCAGGTTCAGTTCCCAGGTGTGGACTTACACCACTCATCTGACAGTGGCCATGCTGTGGTGGTGGCTCACATACAAAAAAAAAGAAGAAGATTGGCAATAGATGTTAGCTCAGGGCAAATCTTCCTCAGCTAAAAGCAAAAAAAAAATCTGTATCTATATCTATATATCCATCTCTTCTTCCTTTTTTTCATACATGGTAGCAGGCTATTCACTCTACTTTTTCACTTAGTATATCTTTGAGATTGTGTCATATCAATACATTTACAACTGCTTTATTCTTTTTTATGGCTACATCATAATTTTAACCAGTCCCAGGTACTTTGGTTGCTTCCAATATCCTGTTTTTATAAATAATCTCCTTGAACATACTTATTTGTGCACATGTGACAGTATATTTGTAGGGTAAATTCCTAAAAGTATGGTTGCTAGGTCAAAATATATAGTGGTTGATATGTTTCCCTGCCCAACATCCATCCTGTATCTTCCCCATTGTTTAGCAGTCATAAAGGTTGAAGGAGTGGAACTGATCTCACCCCTAGCTTCTGGTCAGAGGTGTACCACCGTGTAACCCAATCAGAGTAAGCTCATCCCCTATGCTTCAGTGATTGGTTCAGGCAACCCAGGCCTTAGCCAATCAATGCATACCATTGTCCTGTCAAGGGGATTGTTCAGGAATGGACCAGTGACTCAATTCAAGTTAATGAAATGTTAGAGGATGTTCATTGAAGTATTTGGGGAAAAAGTGGTTTTTTTGTTTTTGTTCTTTGCTCTTCTGAGATAACAGAAGCCAGCTTTGTATCTTCTTTTGGACAGCGTGGTGTGGCTGATGTGAAGCCTTCAAATGCTGCAGCCCTTTTGCTACCAGGAATGGAGTCAAATTTATGATGAAGCTCATACTTTGGAAGACTGGAAGGAAATTAGGTCCTTGGTGATATTTTTTTTTTTTAAAGATTTTATTTTTTCCTTTTTCTCCCCAAAGCCCCCCAGTACATAGTTGTATATTCTTCGTTGTGGGTCCTTCTAGTTGCAGCATGCGGGACGCTGCCTCAGCGTGGTTTGATGAGCAGTGTCATGTCCGCACCCAGGATTCGAACCAACGAAACACTGGGCCGCCTGCAGCGGAGCGCGCGAACCCAACCGCTCGGCCACGGGGCCAGTCCCCCTTGGTGATATTTTTGATTCACAGAATCAAACCAATTGCAAAGCCCACTCATCCCCTGG
Source organism: Equus quagga (assembly GCF_021613505.1). NCBI lineage: Eukaryota > Metazoa > Chordata > Mammalia > Perissodactyla > Equidae > Equus > Equus quagga. Next base: position 68,701,455 of record NC_060276.1, on the reverse strand, counting down.
AATTTGCAGTTGTATGAACCAATAAACCCTCTTTATTGTTTAAGCTTATTGGAGTTGGGCTTTCTGTTACTCACTAATAAAAAAGGCATGTTAATTTTAAAATTTTTTGATAAGTTGCTTTCCAAAATTTATACCGGTTTACAATTCAACAACAAAATATGAGAGTGTCTGTTTCTTCACACCCTTGTCAAAACAATGTATTATTAAACTTTCTGATATTGCCATTTTTATAGGAAAAGAGTGGTATCTTATTGTATTTTTAATGCAATCTTTTTATCATGAGTAAGCTTAAGCTTCTTTCTAATATGCTTAAAAATCACACGTATTTCCTTTGTATGTGTGTGTGTGTGTACTGTTCATTTCCTTTGCCTAGTTTTTATTTCTATTCTTCTTTTTCTTCTTTTTTTTTTTTTGGAGGAAGATTAGCCCTGAGCTAACATCTGCTGCCAGTCCTCCTCTTTTTGCTGAGGAAGACCGGCCCTGAGCTAACATCCGTGCCCATCTTCCTCTACTTTATATGTGGGACGCCTACCACAGCATGGCTTGCCAAGTGGTGCCCTGTCCACACCCGGGATCCGAACCAGTGAACCCCGGGCCACTGAAGCAGAATGTGCGAACTTAACCGCTGCATCCCGGTGCCGGCCCCTTTTTCTTATTGTTTTATAAAAACGTTTTATATACTAAGAAAATCAGGCCTTTGTCATATAGGTTGAAATATATTTTCTGAGTTTCTCTTTTGGCTTTTGACTTTCTTTTTCTTTTTGTATTTTTTTATGGCAAAATATATATAACATATAATTTACCATTTTAAAGTGTACAATTCAGCGGCATTAAGTACATTCACAGTGTTGTACAACCATCACCACTATTTATTTCCAGAAGTTTTTCATCATCCCAAAGGGAAACTCTGTACTCATTAAACAATACTTCTCCATTGTCCCTTCCCAACAGCCCCTGGTAACCTCTATTCTATCTTCTGTCTCTATGAATTTGCCTATTCTAGGTAACTTATAGGAGTGGAATTGTACAATATTTGAACTTTTGTGTCTGGCTTATTTTATTTAGCATAATGTTTTCAGTGTTCATATTTATTGTAGCATGTATCAGAATTTTACTCCTTTTTATGGCTGAATAATATTCCATTGCATGTATATACCATATTTTACTTATCCATTCATCTGTTGATGGAGACTTGGGTAATTTCTCTCTTTTGGCTATTGTGAATAATGCTACTGTGAACATTGGTATACAAGCATCTGTTTGAGTCCTTGCTTTCAATTTCTTTGAGTATATACCTAGGAGTGGAAGTGTTGGGTCATATGGTAATTCCATGTTTAACTTTCTGAGAAACCACCAATCTGTTTTCCACAGCAGCTGCAAACATTTTATATTTCCATCAGCAATGCACAAAGCTTCCAATTTCTTTTTTAAAAAAATTTACGCAATTTATTTAAATTAAAAAAAAAAAGTTCACCACTTTCCCCCACCTCTTGCAACCTCAAATCTGTTCTCTGTATCTATGAACTTGGGTTTTTTAATATTTAATATATAAGAGATCATACAATATTTGTCTTTCTCTGTCTGACTTATTTCACTTAGCATAATGCCCTGGAGGTCCATCCATGTTGTCACAAATGGCATGATTTCATTTTGGGGGGGGGGTGAATAATATTCCATTATATATGCATACCACAATTTCTTTATTCATTCATCCATTGATGGACATTTAGGTTGTTTCTATATCTTGGCTATTGTAAATAATGCTGCAATGAACATGGGGTTGCATATATCTTTTTGAATTAGTGTTTTCGTTTTCTTCAGATAAATAGCCAGAAGTGGAATTACTGGATCATATATGGTAGTTCTATTTTTAATTTTTTGAGGAATCTCCATACTGTTTTCTATAGTGGTTACACCAATTTACATTCTCATCAACAGAGCACAGGGGTTTCTTTTTCTCTGAATCCTCACCAACGCTTATTTCTTGTCTTTTGATAATAGCCATTCCAACAGGTGTGAGGTGATATGTCATTGTAGTTTTGATTTGCATTTCCCTGATGAGTAATGATGTTGAACATCTTTTCATGTACCTGTCGGCCATCTGTATGTCTTCTTTGGAAAAATGTCTATTCAGATCTACTGCCCATTTTTTAATCATATTGTTTTTTGCTATTGAGTTGTATGAGTTCTTTGCATATTTGGATATTAGCTCCTTATCAGATATATGACTTGCAATATTTTTTTCCCATTCAGTAGATTGCCTTTTAATTTTGTTAACGCTTTCCTCTGCTGTGCAGAAGCTTTTTAGTTTGATGTATACAGATTTGTTTATTTTTGCTTTTGTTGCTTTTGCTTTTGGAGTGAGATTCAAAAAATCATCTCTGAGACCTATGTCAAGGAGCTTACCACTTACGTTTTCTTCTAGGAGTTTTATGGTTTGCGGTCTTACATTCAAGTCTTTTTTCCATTTTGAGTTAATTTTTGTGTATGATATAAGGTAGTAGTCCAGTTTCATTCTTTTGCATGAATGAAAGATTTTAATTTTGATAAATTGATAATTTTGATAAATTCCAACTTATCTATTTTTTCTTTGGTTGCTTGTGCTTTTGTTGAAAAGACTGTCAATTCCCCCTCTGAATCTTCTGGCACCCTTGTTGAAAATCAATTGACTATATATGTGAGGGTTTATTTCTGAGCTCTGTATTCTATTCCATTGGTCTATATGTCTGTCCTCATGCCAGTATCACACTGTTTTCATTACTGGAGGTTTGTAGTAGTTTTGAAATCTGGAAGTGTGAGTCCTCCAACTCTGTTCTTTTTCAATGTATTGGCTAGTCAGGGTCCTTTCAGATTCCATGTGAATTTTAGGATGGATTTTTCTATTTCTGCAAAAAATTCCATTGGAATTTTGATGAAGATTGCATTGAATCCATAGATCACTTTGAGAAGTAATAATAATATCAAGTCTTTCAATCCATGAACATAGGATGTCTTTCCATTTATTTATGTCTTCTTTAATTTAGTTCAGCAATGTTTTGTGATTTTCATTGCTAGTGTATAGAGATGCATCTGATTTTTGTGTGTTGATTTTGTATCCTACAACTTTGCTGAATTTGTTTATTAGCTATAACAGTTTTTTTGGTAGAATCTTTAGAGTTTTCTACATCTTGTCCTCTGTGAACAGAGATAATTTTATTTCTTCCTTTCCAACCTGGTTGCCTTTTCTTTCTTTTTCATGTCTAATTGCTGGTTAGAACTTCCACTACTATGTTGAATAGAAGTGGCAAAGGCAGATATTCCTGATCTTATGGAAAAAGCTTTCAGTTTTTAACCACTGTGTATGATGTTAGCTGTGATTTTTTTCATATATGGCCTTTATCGTGTTGAGGAAATTCCCTTCTATTCCTAGTTTATTGAGTGTTTTTTTTTATCATGAAAGAGTTTTGGGTTTTGTCAAATGCTTTTTCTGTGTCTATTGAGATGATCATATGATTTTTATCCTTTATTATGTTAATGTAGTATATCATGTTGACTGATTTGCACATGTTGAACCATCCTTGCATCCCAGGGATAAATCCCACTTGGTCATGGTATATGATCCTTTTAATGTGCTGTTGAAATAAGTTTGCTAGTTTTTGTTGAGGATTTTTGCATCCATGTTTATCAGATATATTGGCCCATAGTTTTCTTTTCTTGTGGTGTCTTTGTCTGGCTTTGGTATCAGGTGATGCTGGCCTCATAGAATGAGTTAGGAAGTGTTTCCTCCTCTTCAATTGTTTTGAAGAGTCTAAGAAATATTGGTGGTAATGCTTCTTAAAACGTTTGGTAGAATTCACCAGTGAAGTCATCTGGTCTTGCACTTTTGTTCGTTGGGAAGTCTTTCATTACTGATTCAATCTCCTTACTAGTTACAGGTTTTTTTCAGATTTTCTTTTTCTTCATCAGTCGGTTTGGGTAGATAGTGTGTGAAAGGAACATACTCATTTCCTCTACCCACAGAATACTTCTGTATTCCAAAAGTATGGGTGTTTTTTCCCACACCAAGCAATTCTCCAGGTCTTGGAGGACACTGACTGGATGTTCTATAATTTAACTCAATTCTGACACTATCTACCTGGAGATAGCATAAGATCCCACAAGTTAAGGGCTCAGTCTGACAAGTCTGCTCCCGCTTAAGACACCAACTGCAAGTCCAGGTTGTCATTTGTGCTTCTGATTGACTAGCTACATATCAGAGGTTCCAACACCCCCCTCGTTGGGCTTGATAATTTGCTAGAACAGCTCACAGAACTCAGGCAAACAGTTTTCTTACCAGATCTACCAGTTTATTATAAAAAGACAAAACTTGAGAACAGCCAGATGGAAGATACATAAAGGTATGGGGGAAGAAGTGTGGAGCTTCCATGCCTTCTCCAGGTGTGCCACTCTCTCAGTACCTCCACGGTTCACCAACCTGGAAGTTCTCCGAACCCCTTTGATTAGAGTTTTTATGGAGGCTTCCTTGTGTATGCATGGTTGATTAAATCATTGGGCATTGGTGATTAAGTCAATCTCCAACCCTGCCCTTCCCTGGAGGTCAAGGGATGGCGCTGAAAGCTCCAGTCATCTAATCACATGGTTGGTTCCCCTGGTTATCACCCCCCATCCTGAGGCTATCCAGAAGCCCCCAGTCACTAGTCATCTGGTTAATAGTCTTGTTCAAGTCTTCTGCTTTTGCATTGATCTATCTGGTTGTACTATCTATTGTTGAAAGTGGAATATTGAAGTCTCCAACTTGTAGAACTGTCTATTTCTCCCTTCAATTCTGTCCATTTTTGCTTTATATGTTTTAGGGCTCTATTGTTAGGTGGATATATGTTTATAAATGTTATATCTTCTTGCTGGGTCAAACCTTTTATCAATATGTAATGTCTTTTTTATCTCTTATAACATTTTTTGATTTAAAGCCTATTTTGTCTGACAATAATATAATCACCCTACCTCTGTTTTGGTTACTATTTTCATGGAATGTCTTTTTCCACCCTTTTACTTTCAACCTCTTTGTGTCCTTATATTTAAAGTGAGTTTCTTGTAGACAGCATGTAGCTGGATCCTGATCCTGTTTTTTAAATCCAATCTGCCAACCTCTGCCTTTTACTAGGAAAGTTTAAATCATTTACATTTAATGTGAGTACTGATAAAGAGGGATTTACTTAGGCCATTTATCTATGTGTTTTCTTTATGTCTATCTAATATGTTATTTTGTTCCTCAGTTCGTACATTACTGCCTTTTTTGGTAGTGTGCCATTGATTCTCTTCTTCTTTCCTTTTCTATATATTTTAAAGTTATTTTCTTAGTGGTTACCTTGGGGATTACAATTAACATCTTAAATTTATAACAACCTAGTCAACTTAGTTTCAATTATATACAAACACTCTGCTCTTATACATCTCCATCTCGCTCCTTTTATATTGTTGTTGTCGCAGATTACATCTTTATACATTGTTGGCCCATTAACATAGATTTCCACTTATGTTTTATGCATTTGCCTATTAAATCATATAGGAAAAAGAGAGAAGTAACAAACTATACCAAAAGTACAATAATACTGGCTTTTGTATTTGCCTATGTAGTTACCTCTTCCAGTGTTCTTTATTTTTTCTTATGGCTTCAAGTTATTGTCCCATTTCCTTTCATTTCAACCTGAAGGTCTCCCTTTAGCTTTTCTTGTAGGTCAGGTCTACTGGTAATGAAATCCTTTGGTTTTTGTTTATCTAGAATGTCTTCATTTCTCCTTCATTCATGAAGGATTGTCTTGCTGGATATAGAATTCTTGGTTGACAGTTTTTTCTTTCATACCTTTAAATATGTCATTGCACTGCCTTCTGGCCTCCATGGTTTCTGAGGAGAAATCAGCTGTTAATCTTACTGAGGCTCCCTTGTACATGATCGGTTGCTTCTCTTTTGCTGCTCTAAAAAGTCTTTCTTTGTCTTTGGGTTTCGACAATTTGGTAATGTGTCTTGTTGTGGAACTTTGAAATTATACTGCTTGGAGTTCATTGAGCTTCTTGGACATATATATATATAGATTTGGGAAGTTTTTGGCCACGATTTCTTAAAACATTTTTTCTGCTTTCTCTCTCTTTTCTCCTTCTGGGACTTCTATAATGTGTACAGTGGTACATTTGATAATGTCCTACAGGTCCCTCAGGCTCTGTTCATTCTCTTCATTCTTTTTGTTCTTAGAATGGATAATCTCAATTATCTCATCTTAAAGTTTGTTGATCCTTTCTTCTTCCTCCTAAAGTCTGTTGTTGACCTCTTCTAGTGAGTTTTTTCACTTCAGTTATTGTACTTTTCAGTTCCAGAATTTCTGTTTGGTTCCTCTTTGTAATTTCTATCTCTTTATTGATACTCTCATTTTTTTCATACATTGTTTTCCTGATTTCCTTTAATTCTTTTTCTGTGGTTTCTTTGAGCTCATTGAACATATTTAAGACAGTTGACTTAATGTCTTTGACTAGTAATTTTAACGTCTGGGCTTCATCTTCTTCCTTCTTCCTCAAATCCTTTTTTCCCTGTGATTGGGCCGTACTTTGATGTTTATTTGTATACTTTTAATTTTTTTTGAGAACTGGACATTTTGAGTATTATTGTGGTAACTCAGGAGATCTAATTTTCCCACTCCTCTGAGACAGATGAATCTTGCTTGTTGAGGGCTGGAACCATCTGTTTGTGACTTTTGCAAAGTGTGTATAAATTATTTGTTGTACATGGTCACTGAGGTTTCTATTCTGTTATCTCTGTGGTCAGCCAGGAACCTGAGAAAGATTTCCTTAAATGTCTGTGTCCCCAAAGGGGGAAAAGATGCAAAGCAAAACAAAATACCTAAGTGCTGTCTCTTTAAATCCTCTGTAAGCTGCTTCAGTCCATGGGGATTAAAACAATGGCCAGCCTCTGTGCCAGCCTTTCAACCGTCAAAAACAGCAATCAGCAATCAAACCACACAATCCTGATATCTCGAGGACACCATCCTCATTGCCCACTCAGGCTCCAGGAAGCTGCACCAAGAACTGTCCCCTTACCTGCTTGCCTCAGGGCTGGGGGATTGCAAATGCTATGTGAAAGGCCAACATTTCAAGAAGTTTACCAAAACTTACAAGCCTCTTTGTCAGGCTCTCCCCTGGACTCTGCAAGTATTTGACTAGACTTCAGAGTTCTAAAATTGTTAGTGAAAACAGTTCCTGCCAGCTCAATAATTGTTTAGGTGGAGAGATGGATTCCTAGAGTTTCCTACCCTGCCATCTTCCATGACGTCTGGCTGGTATTATTTTACTCCTTGGAATTTATTACTATTTTCTTTGTAGTCTAGTACATGATCAATTTTTGTAAGTGTTCTACAGCCTTTGAAAAGAATGTCTATTTTGAGGTACAAAGTTCTGTACAAATCTATTAAATCCAACAAGTTATTTGTAATATTCAAACCTTCTATAATTTTACCCGATTTGGCTCTTTGAATCTGTCAGTCTGAGTAATGTTTGTCTCCCACCATGATTTTGTCTTTGTTGTATTCTTGTATATCTAATAGTTTTTTGCTTTATATTTCACTACTATGTTGTTCTGTATGAAAAGTTCAATGACAGCTGTATCTTCCTTCTTGGTTAATTGTGCCCTTTGACTATTTAAACAAATGGTACCTTTCTTGTATCATTTTATACCTTTTGTCTTGAATCCTACTTTATCTGATATTAATATTGCCATTTCTGCTTTGTTGTTGTTTTTTAATCATATTTTCCTGGTGTGTCTTTACTTTCAATATTTCTGTGTCATTTTGTTTCAGATCTGTCTCTTGTAAACAATATATAATTGGATTTTTTTTAAAACTCAGTTTTTATAATCTTTTTTAAAGGGGAAATTTAACTTATTTTCATTTGTGATTAGTAATATCTTAGGTTTTATGCTACCATCTTATTTCTTGTTATTTTATGATGCTTTCTTGTTTCTTATATTTTTATGTCCTGACTTTTGCTTGACTAATCAAGTTGTCTTTGTTCCTTTTTTCCCTCTAGTTCTAGTTCCAATTTCTATTCAAGTAATAATCCTTATATTTAAAAAATTTTAAACTTACACTTTTTCTGTACATAGTGATAATTATTCAATATCTCCCTTCATATTTATTCCCTACCTCTAATGCTTTTGTAAAATTATTTGAAATTTTGGTTCTAGACTTATTGAAATTCTTGGCTGGATTACACCTCCTTTATTTTAGGAATCCTTTCTTGACAATTGTACAAAAGTCACAGCCACATTATTAGAAATTATTTATTTTTAATGTTATTTAATTTTTGAATATATACATGGCTTCAAATTTTCAAAAAGTTTAAGAGGATATTCAATTTAAAAATCTCCCTCTCACTTTTGTCCCCAAGCCTATAAAGTTTCTCCTAGGAAACAACTGAAGTGATCAGTTTCTTGTGTATCTTATCAGAGATATTCTATGCATATACAAGCAAATATTTATAGTCTTTCTATTTTTTTCTTATCCAAATGATAGCCTACCATCCACATGTTCTTTTTTTTTTTTTTGAGGAAGATTAGCCCTGAGCTAACTACTGCCAATCCTTCTCTATTTTTGCTGAGGAAGACTGGCCCTGAGCTAACATCCATGCCCATCTTCCTCTACTTTATACATGGGACGCCTACCACAGCATGGCTTTTGCCAAGCGGTGCCATGTCCACACTCGGGATCTGAACCAGTGAACCCCACGCCGCCAAGAAGCAGAACGTGCGAACTTAACCACTGCGCCACCGGGCTGGCCCCGATCCACACCTTCTGAATCTTGCTTTTGTCTTAACAATATGTGTTGGTGGTCATTTCAAACTATGCATTTTTAAACCTTTTATTGTGGAAATTTTCAAACATATACAAAAGAGAGAATAGTATAATAAACCCCCATATACCCATCACCCAGTTCAATAATAATTAACACTTTGTTATCTATCCCTCTCATTTATTATTATTATTATTAAGATTTTGCTAGAGTATTTTAAAGCATATCCTAGGCATCATATCATTTCACTTTTAAATAGTTTGGCTCATATATTTAAAAGACAAAGACAAAAAAAAAACAACCACAATACCATTATCACACTCAATAAAATGTATAATTTCTCAATATCATCTAATACCTAGTCTGTGTTTAGTTTTCCCTTAATATCTCAAAAATGTTTTATTTTGCAGTTGCCAACCTATGGGTACTTTTATTGACAATTTCAGAAGCTCTGCCTCTCCCATTCCTTGTTTCCCTTAAGCTCTTTCTCCTATTTGACATTGTTGGCTATTCCTTAAAACTTTTAAAGCTATTCTAGATGTTCTTCTGTTCTAAATATTTCTTTTCTATTTTTTCTTGGTTCCTCTGCCTCCTCCTACCTGCATCCTTGAGGCCAATGCTGAACTCTTTTCTCTTTTTCTCTAACTTTCCTTCTTTCAGGTAATTAATCCACATTATTGTTTCAACTATCACCTTTGCTGATGACTCTAAAACCTTCATCTCCAGCCCAGGTCTCTCACCCAAACTCCAGTTTTCTAATTGCCTACAGGACACGTCTGCATGAAAACCCCACTGTAAACTCAAACTGCAAATACCAAAAATTGAACTTATTATCTTTTCCTCCCAAATAACTATTTTCATTACGTCATTTCTGATAATGGCAACTTCATTCTTCCTGTTGCTAAGCTTAACAGTCTAGTTATTTATAAACTGTAATTCTCTTTCATTCCCCTTATTCAGTTAGTTACCAAGTTCTATTGATTCGTCCTTTGTAGTATCTCTAGCTCCTCTCTAGTCTCACTGTTATTCCCTGAAACCTAATCACAGACCTTCACAGGTAACTTAGCTACCATTTAACATTATGCTGGAAGTCTTTTTTCTTTTTTTTTTTTTTTGAGGAAGATCAGCCCTGAGCTAACATCTGCCAATCCTCCTCTTTTTTGCTGAGGAAGACTAGCCCTGAGCTAACATCCATGCCCACCTTCCTCCACTTTGTATGTGGGATGCCTGCCATAGCATGGCTTGATGAGCAGTGCCATGTCCGCACCCGGGATCCGAACCAGAGGACCCCAGGCTGCCAAACCAGAACGTGTGCACTTAACTGCTGTGCCACCGGGCCGGCCCCTGGAAGTCTTAAGCAATGCAGTGAAATGAGAAATCAAAATAAGAGGTATAAATATTGGTAAGTTTAAGACAAAATTGTCACTATTTCTAGTTGATATGAAAATCCAAGAGAATCAACTTACAAGTTATTAAACAAAAAAAATTTACATGCAAGATGGCCACTTATAAAATATAATACCAAAATCAATAACTTTCCTAAATATAAGCAATAACTAAGTAGAAAATGTTATAATTCCCATTCACAATAGTAACAAAAGTTATAAAATATATCAGAATATAGGCAATGATCTCTTACATAGGAGAGGACCAAAAAAGCTCTAAGCATAAAAGAAAAATCTGATTGGACATCATCAAAATTAAAAACTTCTGCTATTTCACCTAAGAAAATGAAAGGCAAGCCACACAGTGGGAGAAAATGTTCACAATACATATGTCTGACAAAAGATTTGTATCTGGAACATATAAAGAACTTTTACAACTCAAAATAAGAAAACAACATAATAAAATGGGCAAAAGATTTGAACAGACACTTCACAAAGAAAGATGTATGAATAACCATTAAGTAAATAAAAAGCTGCTCAAATCATTAGGCATCAGGCAAATGCAAATAAAAACCACCATGAAATACCACCATATACCCACTAGAACTGCTAAAATTAAAAAGACAATACTAAGTGATAGTGAAGATGTGGAGTCACTGGGGCTCTCATACATTAGAGTGTAAAATGGTAAAACCACTTTGTTGTACTATTTGGTAGTTTCTTATAATGTTAGATATACAAAGTTAAACATACACCTACCCAATGACCTAACAGTTCAACTCCTAGGTATTCCTCAAGGGGAATGAAAACATGTCCACAAAAAGACTTATACACAAATATTCATAGCAGCTTTATGTATAATGGCCCCAAACTGGAAACAAGTTGCTATGTATCTTTGCAACTGAATACTACTAAGCAATAAAAAGGAATGAACTACTGTTATGCCCAAAAAATGTGAATAAATCTCGGAAATATTATGCTGAGCAAAAGAAATGGACACAAAGGAGTACATGCTGTTGATTCCATTTACATGAAATTCTAGAGAGGCATAATTAATCTTTAGTGACAGAAAGCAGAACAGTGGTCCTCTGCAGCTAGGGGTGGTAGGGATTGACTGCAAAGGGGTACAAGGGAACTATTTGGGGTGATAGAAATGTATGTTCTTATTGTGGTAGTAATTACATGGTGCATACATTTGTCAAAAATCATCAAACTATAAACTTAAAATGACTTTATTTAATGACATATAAATTGTACCTCTATAAATTTTATTTTAAAAGAAAAAATATAATTCAGCAATAAAAAGGGATCAAGTACTCAAGTGATATCAGCATCATGGTGGAGTGAGTTGTTCCTTTAGTCTCTTCCCCATAAGCTATAACCAAATGGACATTTATTAACCAACAGAGGATTCCCTAAAAAGCACAACAGGACATCTGAGAGATCCACGCAGCCATAAATCTGAAGCTGGGGATACTGGATCCCGAGGAAGCAGTGGAAGGAGGTGAGTGGATCCCCACCCCCTCCCCAGTGGCAGCAATCTAGGTCACAGGTCCTCATGCAGGAGGTGGCATGCAACTGTAAGAGGAGGCAGGGAAGCAGGCAGGCCTGTGCATGAATGCTTTCAATTTCAGAATGCACCTTGGCCCTGGGGAATGCTCCATACTGAGTGGCATGGCTCAGCCACTGCGTGGGTGCCCCCACCAACTACAGCAGCCCAGGTGAACTGCCCACTAGTGCAGAGGGGCCCCACATGTGTGAAAGAAATCACCCTGTGCCCCCCCCCCACGCCCCACCTAGGGCATCAGCTCGGCTGGTCCCTATCCAAGGCAGAAGTTCTACACCAGATCTCCTGTGTGTGCTTGTGTGACCCACTAAGCAGCTGTGGCCAGGAGGCAAATGTAGACGAACCCTATCAGCATAACTTCCAGCAGACACAGCCAGTTCAGAAAATACAGCTCCTGCCCCACCTCCCAGAGGTGGCATTTGGAATCTGTGACTTCATACTACCACTATGCACCAGCAAAAGATCACTAATCAAATACCATGAAGAATTACATTAACACTCCAGAGCAGAAGGAAAATGACAAGTCTCCAGAAACCAATTCTGAACTCACAGAAATTTACAATCCAAATGACAGAGAATTCAAAATAGTTGTCATAAAGAAACTCAACAAGTTACAAGAAAACTCAGAAAGACAAGTCAATAAACTCAGGAATAAAATTAATGAGCAGAAGGAATTCTTCACCAAAGAAATTGAAACTCTAAAAAAGAAACCAAACAAATTCTGGAGATGAAGAACACAATGAATGAGACAAAAAAAAAAACAATCTAGAAACTTAAAAAAAAAAAACAAAAACAACCTAGAGCTGACATGATGAAGGACAGAATTAGTGATTTAGAAGACAGAAATAGAGAAATGCTTCAGGTGGAGGAGGAGAGAGAACGAAGACTTAAAAAAATGAGGAATTCTTCAAGAAATATCCAACTCAATTAGGAAATGCAACATAAGGATTATAGGCGTTCCAGGAGAAGAGGGGAGAAAGGAGCAGAGAGCTTGTTCAAAAAATAATAGCTGAGAACTTCCAAAACCTGGGGAAGGAACTGGACTTACACTCTATGAAGCCAACAGAACTCCTAATTACATCAGTGCAAAAAGACCGTCTCCAAGGCATATAATAATAAAACTGATAAGGTCAATGACAAAGGAAAAATATTAAGGGCAGTAAGGCAGAAGAGAATAATCTACAAAGGATCTCCTATCAGGATTTCAGCGGATTTCTTGGCAGAAACCTTACAGGCTAGGAGAAATTGGAATGATATATTCAAAATACTGAAAGACAAATGCTTTCAGCCAAGAACACTCTATCCAGCAAAACTATCCTTCTGATATGATGGAGAGATAAAAGCTTTCCCAGATAAACAAAAGCTGAGGAAGTTCATCACCACTAGATCTCCCTTACGAGAAAGGATCAAGGGTGCCCTCATACCTGAAACAAAAAGGCAAGGGTTTACAAAGCCTTGAGCACAGAGATAAATAGACAAAATCAGAAAATTATAGCTCTCTATCAGAACAGGTTAGCAAACACTTAAATATAATTTGCTCTTTTTTGAGGTCATAGTAGTTTATAACATTATGAAATTTCAGTTGTACATTATTATTTGTCCGTCACCATAAATATGTACCCCTTTACCCCTTATGCCCATTCCCCAACCCCCCTCCCCTCCAGTAACCACTAGTCTGATCTCTTTGTCCATGTACTTATTTATCTTCCACATATGAGTGAGATCATATGGTGTTTGTCTTTCTCTCTCTGATTTATCTCACTTAATACAATACCCTCAAGTTCCATCCATGTTGTTCCAAATGAGATGGTTCTGTCTTTTTTGTGGCTGAGTAGTATTCCTCTGTATATATATACCACATCTTCTTTCTCCATTCTTCAGTCCATGGGCAGTTGGGTTGCTTCTATATCTTGGCAATTGTAAATAATGCTGCTATGAACATAGGGGTGCATAAGTCTCTTTGAATTGTTAATTTCAAGCTCTTTGGATAAATACCCAGTAGTGGAATAGCTAGGTCTTATGGTATTTCAATTTCTAATTGTTTTTTTTTTAAGGAAGATTAGCCCTGAGCCAACTACTGCCAATCCTCCTCTTTTTGCCAAGGAAGATTGGCCCTGAGCCAACATCCATGCCCATCTTCCTCTACCTTACACGTGGGACACCTACCACAGCATGGCTTTTTGCCAAGTGGTGCCATGTCCACACCCGGGATCTGAACCGGTGAACCCCAGGCCACCCAGGAGTGAAATGTGTGAATTAACCACTGCACCACCGGGCCGGCCCCAATTTCTAATTTTTTGAGAAATCACCATACTGTTTTCCATAGTGGCTTTACCAGTTTGCATTCCCACCAGCAGTGTACAAGGGTTGCCTTTTCTCCACATCCTCTCCAACATTTGTTATTTTGTGTCTTGGTGATTATAGCCATTCTAACTGGTATAAGGTGATATCTCAATGTAGTTTTGATTTGCATTTCCCTGATGATTAGTGATGTTGAACATCTTTTCATGAGCCTGTTTTCCATCTGTATATCTTCTTTGGAAAAATGTCTGTTCATATCATCTGCCCACTTTTTGATCAGGTTGTTTTTTTGTTGTTGAGTTGTGTGAGTTCTTTATATATTTTGGAGATTAACTGCTTGTTGGATATATGATTTGCAAATATTTTCTCACAGTTGGTGGTTGTCTTTTCATTTTGTTCATGGTTTCCTTTGCCTTGCAGAAGCCCTTCACTCTGGTGTAGTCTGATGTGTTTATTTTTCCTTTTGTTTCCCTTGCCTGAGTAGACATGGCATTCAAAAAGATGCTGCTAAGACTGATGTCAAAGACTGAACTGCCTACCTTTTCTTCTAGAAGTTTTATGGTTTCAGGTCTTACCTTCAAGTCTTTGATCCATTTTGAGTTAATTTTTTGTATGTGGTGCAAGATAATGGTCTACTTTCATCCTTTTGCATGTGGCTGTCCAATTTTCCCAAAACCATTTATTGAAGAGACTTTCCTTTCTCCATTGTATGTTCTTAGCTCCTTTGTCAAAGATTAGCTGTCCATAGATGTGTGGTTTTATTGCTGGGTTGTCAATTCTGTTCCATTGATCTGTGTGCCTGTTTTTGTACCATTACCATGCTATTTTGATTACTATAGCTTTGTAGTATATTTTGAAGTCAGGGATTGTTATGTCTCAAGCTTGGTTCTTTTTTCTCAGGATTGCTTTAGCTATTTGGGGTCTTTTTTGCCCCATATGAATTTTAGGATTTCTTTGTCCTATTTCTGTGAAGAATGTCATTGGTACTCTGATTGGGATTGCATTGAATCTGTAGATTGCTTTAGGTAGTACGGACATTTTAATCATGTTTATTCTTCCAGTCCATATGCATGGAATATCTTTCCATTTCTTTATGTCATCATCAATTTCTTTCAATAATGTCTTATAGTTTTCATTGTATAGGTCTTTCAACTCGTTGGTTAAATATATTCCTACATAGTTTATTCTTTTTGTTGCTGTTGTAAATGGGATTGTATTCTCAAGTTCTCTTTCTGTTAGATTTTATTAGAGCATAGAAATGCAACTGATTTTTTTCAGTTGATTTTGTACCCTGCAACTTTGCTGTGGTTGTTGATTATTTCTAATAGTTTTCTGATGAATTCTGTAGCGTTATCTATATATAAAATCATGTCATCTGCAAACAGCAACAGTTTCACTTCTTCCTTGCCAATGTGGATACCTTTTATTTCTTTTTTTTTTGCCTAACTGCTCTGGCCAAAACCTCTAGTACTAGGTTAAATAAGAGTGATGAGAGTGGGTACACTTGTCTTGTTCCTGTTCTCAGAGGGATGGCTTTCAGTTTTTCCCCATTGACTATGATGTTGGCTGTGGGTTTGTCATATATGGCCTTTATCATGTTGAGGTACTTTCCTTTTATACCCATTTTATTGAGAGTTTTTATCATAAATGGATGTTATATCTTGTCAAATGATTTCTTAGCATCTACTGAGATGATCATGTGGTTTTTATTCCTCATTTTGTTAATGTGCTGTATCACACTGATTGATTTGCAGATGTTGAACCATCCCTGTGTCCATGGTATAAATCCCACTTGATCATGGTGTATGATCCTTTTGATGTATTGCTGTTCAGTCTGCCAATATTCTGTTGAGAATTTTTGCATCTGTGTTCTTCAGCGATATGGGCCAGTAGTTTTCCTTCTTTCTGTTGTCCTTGTCTGACTTTGGGATCAGAGTGATGTTAGCGCCGTAAAAATGTGCAAACACTTAATTATAAGGTAAAAGATAAAGGGAAGAAAAGCATCAAAAATAACTATAAACACTTCATTAATCACAAACTCACAACACAAAACAGAAAAATTTGTGACAACAATAAATTAGGAGAGGAATAGGAAAGGGATGGAACCTGCTTAGGCTAAGGAGATAAGAGGCTACCAGAAAATGGACTATCTCATCTATGACATCTTTTTTTTTTTTAACTTTTTATTAAGATTATGATAGTTTACAACCTTGTGAAATTTGAGTTGTACATTATCATCAGTCATGTTGTAGGTGCACCACTTCATCCTTTGTGTCCTCCGCCCAACCCTCCTTTCCCCTGGTAACCACCAATCAAATCTCTTTGTCTCTATGTTTAACTTCCACCTATGAGTGGAGTCATACAGAGTTCGTCTTTCTGGCTTATTTCACTTAACATAATACCTTCAAGGTCCATCCATGTTGTCGTGAATGGAACAATGTTGTCTTTTTTTATGGCTGAGTAGTATTCCATAGTATATATATACCATACCTTCTTTATCCAATCATCAGTTGATGGGCATTTAGGTTGCTTCCACGTCTTGGCTATTCTAAATAATGCTGCAATGAACATAGGGGTGCGTAGGACTTTTGGAATTGCTGATTTCAAGTTCTTTGGATAGATACCCAGCAGTGGGATGGCTGGGTCATAAGGTATTTCTATTTTTAATTTTTTGAGAAGTCTCCATACTGTTTTCTATAGCGGCTGCACCAGTTTGCATTCCCACCAACAGTGTATGAGGGTTCCTTTTTCTCCACAACCTCTCCAACATTTGTCACTTTTTGTTTTGGTTATTTTTGCCATTCTAACAGGTGTAAGGTGATATCTTAGTGTAGTTTTGATTTGCATTTCCCTGATGATTAATGATGGTGAGCATCTTTTCATGTGTCTATTGGCCATCCGTATATCTTCTTTGGAGAAATGTCTATGACATCTTTTATACATACCTCATGGTACCCACTAAACAAAAAATCAGAGCAGAGACACAAACCATAAATAAAGAGAAAACCACCAAACCAAAATGGCAGTCAGACATAAAGGGGAAGAGGAACAATGGAAATATAGAATAACTGGAAAAGAAGAGATAAAATGGCAGTATTAAGCTCTCATAAATCAATAATAACTCTAAATATAAATGGATTTAATTCTCCAATCAAAAGACACAGAGTGACTGAACTGATTAAAAAACAAGACCCAACAATATGCTGTCTCCAGGAAACACATCTCAGTTCTAAAGACAAACACAGGCTCAGAGTGAAGGGATGGAAGATGATACTCCAAGGAAATGGAAAACAAAATAAAACAGGTGTTGCCATACTTAGACAAAGCAGACTTCAAGATAAAAAAGACAATGAGAGATAAAGAGGGGCAGTATATAATGACCAAAGGGTCATTCCACCAAGAGGACATAACACTTATGAATATATATGCACCTCACACAGGAGCACCAAAGTACATAAGGCAACTATTAACAGACCAAAGTGAGAAATGAACAGCAACACAACAATAGTAGGAGACCTCAACACCCCACTTACATCAGTGGATAGATCATCCAGAAAGAAAGTCAACAAGGAAATAGTGGAATTAAATGAAAAAGTAGACCAGATGGACTTAATAGATATATACAGAACACTCCATCCAAAAACAGCAGAATACACATTCTTCTCAAATGGACATGGAACATTCTCAAAGGTAGGCCATGTGTTGGGAAACAAGGCAAGCTTCAATAAATTTAAGAAGATTGAAATCATATCAACCATCTTTTCCAACTGTATTCTAGGAAACTAGAAGTCGACTACAAGAAAAAAGCTGGGAAAGTCACAAATGTGTGGAGACTAAACAACATGCTAATGAACAACCATTAGATCATTGAAGAAATCAAAGGAGAAATCAAAAAAATACCTGGAGACAAATGAAAATGAAAATACACCATACCAACTCTTATGGAATGCAGCAAAAGCAGTTCTAAGAAGGAAATTCATAGCAATATTGGCCCACCGTAACAAACAAGAAAAATCTCAAACAAGTAATCTTAAACTACATCTAACAGAACCAGAAAAAAGAAGAACAAATGAAGCCCAAAGGAGGTAGAAGGAGAGAAATAATAAAAATTAGAGTAGAAATAAATGAAATAGAGACCAAAAAAAAAAAAAAAGTAGAAAGGTGCAATGAAACTAAGAGCTGGTTCTTTGAGAAGATAAACAAAATTGACAAACCCTTAGGCAGACTCACTAAGAAAAAAAGATAGAAGGCTCAAATAAATAAAATTAGAAATGAAGGAGGAGAAATAACAAAGGATACCAGGGCTGGCCCCGTGGCCGAGTGGTTGGGTTCATGCGCTCCGCTGCAGGCGGCCCAGTGTTTCGTTGGTTTGAATCCTGGGCGTGGACATGGCACTGCTTGTTGGGTCACGCTGAGGGAGCATCCCACATGCCACAACTAGAATGACCCACAACGAAGAATATACAACTATGTACTGGGGCGCTTTGGGGAGAAAAAGGAAAAAAATAAAATCTTAAAAAAACAAAAAAACAAAAAAAACAAAGGATACCACAGAAATCCAAAGGATTATAAGAGGATACTATGAAAAACTATATGCCAACAAATTGGACAATCTGGCAGAAATGGACAAATTCTTAGACTCATACAACCTCCCAAAACATGAATCAAGAAGAAATAGAGCATCTGAGTAGACCAATCACGTGAGATCAAAACAGTAACCAGAAACTTACCCCAAAAACAAAAGTCCAGGACCAGATGGCTTCTCTGGAGAATTCTTGCCAACATCCAAAGAAGATTTATACCATATCCTTCTCAAAGTATTCCAAAAATTTGAAGAAGTTGGAATGCTTCCTGACTCATTCTATGAGGCCAACATCACCCTGATACCAAAACCAGACAAGGAAACACAAAGATTGAAAATTACAGGTCAATATCACTAATGAATATATATGTAAAAATCCTCAGCAAAATATTGGCAAACCGAATACAGCAATACATTAAAAAGATCATACACCATAATCAAGTAGGAGTTGTACCAGGGACACAGGGATGGTTCAACAGCCACAAATCAATCAATGTGATACACCACATTAACAAAATAAGAAATAAAAACCACATGATCATCTCAATAGATGCTTAAAAAGCATCTTAAAAGATCCAACATCCATTTATCATAAAAACTCTCAATAAAGTGGGTATAAAAGGAAAGTACCTCAACATAATAAAGGCCATATATGAGAACTTCAAAGCCAATATCATACTCAATGAACTAGCAGAAAGAGAACTCAAGAATGCAATCCCATTTACAATTGCAACAAAAATAATAAAATATGTAGGAATATATTTAACCATGAAGGTGAAAGACCTATACCCTGAAAACTATAAGACATTATTGAAAGAAATCGTTGATGACAAAGAAATGGAAAGATATTCCTTGCTCATGGATTGGAAGAATAAACATAACTAAAATATCTATATTACCCAAAGCAATCTACTGACTCAATGCAATCCCAATCAGAATTCCAATGAGATTCTTCATGGACAGAGAACAAAGAAATCTTAAGATTTATAGGGATCAAACAAAGACCCCAAATAGCCAAAGCAATCCTGAGAAAAAAGAACCAAGCTTGAGACATAACAATCCCTGACTTCAAAATATACTACAAAGCTATAGTAATCAAAATAGCATGGTGTTGGTACAAAAACAGGCACACAGATCAATGGAACAGAATTGACAACCCAGCAATAAAACCACACATCTATGGACAGCTAATCTTTGACAAAGGAGCTAAGAACATACAATGGAGAAAGGAAAGTCTCTTCAATAAATGGTTTTGGGAAAATTGGACAGCCACATGCAAAAGAATGAAAGTAGACCATTATCTTGCACCATACACAAAATTTAACTCAAAATGGATTAAACACTTGAAGGTAAAACCTGAAACCATAAAACTCCTAGAAGAAAATATAGGCAATACAGTCTTTGACATTGGTCTTAGCAGCATCTTTTCGAATACCATGTCTATTTGGGCATGGGAAACAAAAGGAAAAACAAACAAATCAGACTACACCAGAGTGAAGGGCTTCTGCAAGGCAAAGGAAACCATGAGCAAAATGAAAAGACAACCACCAACTGTGAGAAAATATTTGCAAATCATATATCCAACAAGCAGTTAATCTCCAAAATATATAAAGAACTCACACAACTCAACAACAAAAAACAAACAACCCAATCAAAAAATAGGCAGAGGATATGAACAGACATTTTTCCAAAGAAGATAGACAGATGGCCAACAGGCACATGAAAAGATGTTCAACATCACTAATAATCAGGGAAATGCAAACAAATCTACACTAAGATATCAGCTTACACCTGTCAGAATGGCTATAATCACCAAGACATAAAATAACAAATGCTGGAGAGGATGTGGAGAAAAGGGAACCCTCATACACTGCTGGTGGGAATGCAAACTGGTGCAGCCACTATGGAAAACAGTATGGAGATTTATCAAAAAACTGAAAATAGAGATAACATATTATCCACCTATCCCACTGCTGGGTATTTATTCAAAGAGCTTGAAATCAACAATTCAATGAGATTTATGCACCCCCATGTTCATTGCATTATTCACAATAGCCAAGACGTGGAAGCAATGCAGTGTCCATCAACCAATGCTTGGATAAAGAAGATGTGGTGTGTGTGTATATATATATATATATATACACACACACAATGGAATACTTCTCAGCCATAAAAAAAGACAAAATCATCCCATTTGCAATAACATGGATGGACCTTGAGGGTATTATGTTAAGCAAAATAAGCCAGACAGAGAAAGAGAAACACCACATGATTTCAACTCAGATGTGGAAGATAAACAGAACACATGGATAAAGAGAACAATTAGTGGCTACTAGAGGGAAATGGGGCTGAGTGGTGGGCAAAAGGGCTAAAGGGGCACATATGTATGGTGGCGGATGAAAATTAGACTACTGGTGGTGAAACGCAATGCAGTCTACACAGAAACTGATAAATAATAATGTACAGCTGAAATTATACAATGTTATAAACGATTATGACCTCAATAAAATAATTTTTTTAAAAGAATGAAACAAAATGGGATGAAGTACTGATACATGCTACATCATGGATGAAACTCAAAAACATTATGGTAAGTGAAAGAAGCCAGATACAAAAAGATGACATATTGCGTGATCCCATTTTGTGAAATGGTCAGGAAAGACAACTTTGTAGAGACAATGAGTAAATTAGTGGTTGCATGGGGGGTCGGGAACAAGAGTGGCTGCAGCTGGACCTGAGCAATCTCTTTGGGGATGATGGAAATGTTCTAAAGTTGGATTATGATCATAGTAGTGCAATATTGTAAATATACTAAAAATCATTTAATTGTACACTGAAGATGAGTGAATTTATGGTTTGTAAATTACATTTCAATAAAGCTCTTTTAAAAAGATAATTGACCAATATGGTCCAGGAATCCTGCTCTTTGGTATTTACCCAAATAAGTTGAAAGCTTATGTGTACACAAAACCCAGCACTTAGATTTTTATAGCACTTTATTCATAATTGCCAAATCTTGGAAGCAACAAAGATGTCCTTTAGTAGGTGAATGGATAAATAAACTGTGGTACATCCAGACAATGGAATATTCAGCATTAAAAAGAAATGAGCTATCAAGCCATGAAAAGACATGGAGGAATCTTAAATGCATATTACTAAGGGAAAGAAGCCAATCTGAAAAGGCTACATATTGTATGATTCCAACTACTTTACATTCTGGAAAAGGTAAAATTTATGGAGTGGTAGAGGGGAATGAATAAGAGACCAGAGGCTTTTTAGGGCAGTGAAACTATTCTGTATGCTATTATAATAGTGGAGACATGTCACTATACATTTGTCAAAAATCATAAAATATACACCACCAAGAGTGAACTCGAATGTAAACTATGGACTTCGTGGTAGTTGTAACGTGCCAATGTAGGTTCATCGATTGTATCAAATATACCACTCTGGTGCCGAATGTTGATCATGGAGGAGGCTGTGTGTGTGAGGTGCAGGGAACATGTGGGAATTCTCTGTATTTTCAGTTCAGTTCTGCTGTGAATTTAGCAGCCCTAAAACTGCTCTAAAAAATAAACTCTATTAAAAAGAAGAAGAAATAAGCTATCAAGCCATGAAAAGACATGGAGGAAACTCAAATGCATATTAGTAAGTGAAAGAAGCCAATCTGCAAAGGTTACAAATTGTATGATTCAAACTATATAACATTCTGGAAAAGGTAAAACTATGGGGACAGTAAAAAGATCAGTGGAGGGCCGGCCGGTGGCGCAGCGGTTAAGTGTGCACGTTCCGCTTCGGCAGCCCAGGGTTTGCCAGTTCGGATCCTGGGTGCGGACATGGCACCGCTTGGCAAAAGCCATGCTGTGGTAGGCGTCCCATGTATAAAGTAGAGCATGGATGTTAGCTCAGGGCCAGTCTTCCTCAGCAAAAAGAGGAGGATTGGCAGTAGTTAGCTCAGGGCTGATCTTCCTCAAAAAAAAAAAAAAAAAATCAGTGGCTGCCAAGGGTTAGAGGGGAGAGAAGGATGAATAGGTAGAGTATAGAGGATTCTTAGGGCAGTGAAACTATTCTGTATGATATTATA
Organism: Equus quagga; assembly: GCF_021613505.1. NCBI lineage: Eukaryota > Metazoa > Chordata > Mammalia > Perissodactyla > Equidae > Equus > Equus quagga. Next base: position 68,678,725 of record NC_060276.1, on the reverse strand, counting down.
ATGGTGAGCACATTTGTTAAGACTCATAGAATGTACAACATCAAGGGTGAACCCTAATGTAAACTATGAATTGTGCATGATAATGGTGTGTCAACCTAGGTTCATCAATTGTAACCAATGTACCACTCTGGTGGTGTGGGATTTTGAGATAGTGGGGGAGGTTGTGTGTGTGGGGGGGTGGGGGGTGGGCAGGAGGTATTTGAGAACTCTTCATACTTTCTGCTCAATTTTGCTGTGAACCTAAAACTGTCTAAAAAATAAGGTCTGCTAAAACATTAACTGTTTAAACAAAAATAATAACTATGTATTTTGGGGTAAAAGTAAAATGTATAACAATAGCATAAAGTCCAGGAAGAGAGAAATGGAAGTATATTAATATAAGTTTCTTATACTCTTTGTGAAGCAGTATAATAATACCTGAAGGTAGGCTGTGATAAGTTATGGATGTATGCTATAAATCTTTACGTTACCACTAAAATCATAAAACAAAGAGGTATCGCTAACAAGCAAACAAAGGAGATGAAAGGGAATAAAAATAATATTGATTAATCTAAAAGAAGGGAGAAAAAGAGGAAAAAGAACAAAGAAGAGATGGGACAAATAGAAAACAAATAACAAGATGACAGACTCAAACCTAACCATATCAACAACAATCACACTAAATGTAGATGGTCTAAACACCCCCAATTACAAGGTAGAGATGATTAGATTGGGTAAAAAAGCAAGACCCAACCATATGTTGCCTACAAGAAATGCTCTTTAAATACAAAGACACAAATAGGTTAGAGGTAAAAGTATATTAAAAAGATGTACTATGATAATGAAAGCTGGAGGGGCTGTATTAATAATGGACAAAGTAGATTTCAGAGCAAAGATACCAAGAATAAAGAAGGTAATTTAATAATGGTAAAGAGGTCAATTAATGAAGAGGATATAATAACTCTAAACGTTTGTGCACCTAACGTAGGAGCTTCAAAATACGTGTATTAAAAACTGATGAACTGGGGCCCACCCGGTGGCGCAGCGGTTAAGTGCGCACGTTCCGCTTCTCCGCGGCCCGGGGTTGGCCGGTTCGGATCCCGGGTGCCGATATGGCACCGCTTGGCACGCCATGCTGTAGTAGGCGTCCCACATATAAAGTAGAGGAAGATGGGCACGGATGTTAGCTCAGGGCCAGTCTTCCTCAGCAAAAAGAGGAGGATTGGCAGCACATGTTAGCTCAGGGCTAATCTTCCTCAAAAAAAACCCAAAACAAAAAAACCCTGATAAACTACAAGGAGAAATAGGCCAATCCACAATTCTACTCAGAGATTTCAATACCCTTCTCTCAATAATTGATAGAACAAGTAGGCATAGAATCAGCAAGGATATAGTAGAAGTGAACAACACTATCAGCCAAAGTGACCTGGCTGACATTTATAAAACACGCCACTCACTAACAGCAAAATACACATTCTTTTCAAGTGCACTTGCAGTATTTACCAGGATGACCATATTCTAGGCCACAAAACAAGTCTCAATGAATTCAAAAGGATTCAAGTCATACAAAATATATTCTTTGCAAACGCAGGAATTAAATTACATATCAATAACAAACATCCCTGAGAAATCCTCAAACTAAGTAATCCGCTTGTAGATAATCTATGGGTCAAAGAAGAAACCAAAAGGGAAATTAGAAAATATTTTGAACTGAATGAAAATGAAACCACGCCGGATAACTTATGGCATTCTGCTAAAGCAGTAGTTAGGAGGTAATTTTTAAAAACACTTATATTTGAACAAAAGAAAGGTCTCAAAACAATGACTTCAGCTTTCACTTCAGTAAAAAGAAGAGCAAATAAAATTCAAAGTATAAGAACAAAAATAGTGAAGATCAAAGTGGAAATCAGTTAAATAGAAAACAAAAACAATAGAGAAAATCAGCAAACCCAGATTCTTGTAGGTCAATGTTCACTGCAGCATTATTCACAATAGTCAAAAGCTGTCAACAACCCAAATGTCCATCAGTAGATGAATGGTAGTTAGAAAGGGCAAATTCATGGAGACAGAATGTAGATTAGACGTTAGTTTCCAGGAACTGTGGAAAGAGGGGAATGAGGAGTTATTGCTTAATGGGTACAGAGTTTCCGTTTGGGGTGATGAAAAAGTTTTGGAAATAGACAATGGTGATGGTTGCACAAGAGTGTGAATGTACTTAATGCCAATGAATTGTACACTTAAAAATGGTTAAAACGGCAAATTTTGTTATATATACTTACCACAATTTTAAAAATGAATAATGTAACATACCAGAACCCATTAAATTGTACAATTTAAATGAGTGAATTGTATGTGAATTTGTATCTAATAAAGCTGTTAAAAGAGTGCATACTGTATGACTCCATTTATATAAAACTCTAGAGAGTGCAAACTAATACACGGTGACAGAGAGCAACCCTAATTCGCTCACTGCCTCGTTTTCTTTTATCGCCTCCATTTTTCCTTACACTTTTCGGTTCCCTGACTCTCTCTTTATGTTAATATTGGTCTTAAGGAGAAAACAGGGGTCTGGGGAGAAAGGGGTGGCCTCACTTTGCCAAGGGAAAGGGGAGGCTTCGGGACTTCCGAAGCGAGTAACTAAGTAAGCCTCGATTACCCGAAGGTGTTGTTGAGCAGCCTGGGATTCGCAGCCAGCGACGCTGGCCCTAGAAGGACTCCACTTCCCAGGAGGTCTCGCGGCACCGAGCCGAGGCCCGTCCAATGACTGGGGGCCTCGGCCGCTGCCCGGATGTGGCGCCGAGCCCGCCGAGCCCAGCGAGAGACGGCCGGGAGCACCGCCGGCTGCGGTCGAACGGCGCTGGCGACGACCACCGTGCCCGGTAATCCTGACTCGGACCCTCCCGGCGGCCGCCGCCTCCGCTCTTTCTCAGCGAGTGTCCCCATCCCCGGCCGCTTGCCGCTCCTCGGGTGGGAGGGATTGGCGGTCGGCCGAGGTGTCTGTGCTTCGGGGAGGCTGAGCCAGCTCTTCCTCTGTGTGAAGCCGAGCTGGGGCACCTCTCTGTCCCAGGCTCACGTGTCCTTATGGAGCCGCAGAACCGACTACCCCGGGGGGGGGGGGGGGGGGCGGGGGGGGGGGAGGCGCCGAGCGGCCTTGCGGTGGCTGCCGCTGCGTCCCTAGGTGGACTCTCTGGTTGAGTTTCCAGGCGCAGGATAATCGCCGCGGGCTCCGGGTTGGGGAGCGCTCGCCTGGCCTCCTTCACGCCAGAGCACCCTGAAGTCGTCTTTGACTGGCCTTGAGCCAAAGAAGTCAGTCTTCAGTGTGAAAAAGCTTCCGCTTCCCAGATGTAGTAAATAACTAACTTGTAGAAAGTAGTATATAAAAATGGGAGTCTTCTGCCGAATTGTTTTGGTTTCAGAAAGTTACGGAATGTTTTCAAGTGGATTAGACTCAGACTTGTGGGAAGAGTGAGACTTTGAGGAGAATGTGCTAGAAACGGTAATACTTGCAGTTGCATTCTGGACTGTTATTAGGCCTTTTATATTGTGTGTCCAACCTAGGAGAAAATCAGCTGCTGTGCAGAGTGTATATTTGTCAGAGGAGGTGGGAAGATTTAGATGAAACTAATTCCGAGGTTGAAAGTGAATGACTGACTAACTGGGAAGGGAGCCTTCTGGGGTGCTGGTCTGTGCAGCTCCGGGCCTGTCCCAATTTCCAACCCTAGAGGCACACCTAAAGATCTCTGGGCTGCTCTGATGGCTGCTTCACGGTGCGACTGTGAGGCTTAAATAAGATGTGTGAAAGTACTTTGCACAATGCCTAGAACAGGCTCTCAGGTTTTGGTTGCCCTTTGCTTCCCCATAGCAACTTTTTTCCCCTCTGAGCTATGTGTTACTGTGTATTATTGGTTGCCTTTAGTATAAGTCCTGCCTTTACCACAAGACTGTAATCTTCTAGCATTCTTTTTTGGTTTGTTTTTACCCTTTTTGAGTCCCTTCTAGCAGTGCATTGCCCATAGCAGTACCTGGGAGAGTATGGATAGTGGTGATGCTGAGGAGGGGAAAGCTGTGGGTGATCCGTAATGGGACAGCATCCTGCTGGATCCTGGAGCCGAGATAAACCAGCTTTTCTCATCTAGGTGATGAACAGAATATTTACTTTTCTCCTGTAACTCCTAGCCTTCTCTCAGAGCTCCCAACCTTTTGGAAAAGTATGGTTTTTATTTTTAGTATATTTTAACCGTTTTAAGTGTACAGTACAGTAGTGTTAACTATATGTACATTGTTGTGCAACAGACCTTTAGAAGTTTTTCATCTTGCAAAACTGAAACTCTATAACCATTAAACAACTCCCCATTACCCCTCCCCCAGCCCCTGGCAACCACCATTCTTCTTTCTGTTTCTATGAGTTTGACTATTCTAGATACCTCATATAAGTGGAATCATGTAGTATTTGGCTTTTTGTGACTGGCTTATTTCACTTAGCATAATGTCCTCAAGCTTCATCCATATTGTAGCATATGCAAAGATTCCCTTCTTTTTAAGGCTGAAATATATATATGTAATATTTTCTTTATCCATCCATCCATCAATAAACATTTAGATTTGCTTCCACCTCTTGGCTGTTGTGAATAATGATGCAATGAACATGGGTGTGCAAATAATCTCTTTGAGATCCTGTTTTCAATTCTTTTGGATTTTTTTTTAGTATTATTTTTAAACCTATAAACTATGGAGAATTTCAAACATACACACAAGTATTAAAAATAGTATAATGAACACATGGGCTGAATAAATGAGTCAGTTGTACAAAGCAGCCCCCCCAAAACACCTGGAACTTTTGTTGAACCCTCCCTCTCATGGAGAGTTTGCTACTGTGAGGATGTTTTGGGTTTTGTCTTGGACCTGGGATATTCTAGCTGCACTTCACCATCTAGGCCCTCAGCCATCAGTGTGACTTCAGTTCCCATCTGCAGGCCATATATACAAGGAGGATTGGTAGATACAAACAAGTAGAAATTAGTGTAGATGCCTTTTCCCAGTTACAGAGATGAGGAGCTGAGCTTGGGGTGCAAAGTGGTCTTTGCGCCTAAGAGTTTTGCTCTGGTTCAGCATCCCCCTCAGATGCACTATTGTCCTGAAAGCAGTCACTTTGAGCAGAGATGTTGGACACTGGGTGATACCTAGAGAAGGCTGGGAACATGAGTCGTACAGGTAGTAATTGCCATAGGTATTCAGAGGAGAAAGAAATTAATCCCGACTGGGAAAGTGAAAGGCTGTTCTCAAGGAATGTCATGGTGAGTCTGCTCCATTTCCATTGGCCTTGTGTGTTTGATCCTTATGCCTATTCCTAATGGAAAAAATACAGAGCTAATGGTTAGTGAATACCCTGGGACGGTTGCCTACTAGAGCTGAATTCTGGTCTTGACTTTTAGCTCTGGGACCTGTGCTAACAAAGGCTTCTAGGTGGAATGCTTTGCTGGTCAGAATTGGCTTTGTGGGGAGAGAGCTACCCCTAGTGGGCCTGCGTGAAGCATACTTGGAAGGCCAACTTTTCCTTACCCTGACCCTGAATGAGGTGTTTTGTTTTGGTTTTGTCTGTGACATGGACCTAATGTAAACCTTAGCTAAGAGGACACCAGGATGGGGGATGTATCTATTCCCCTAAATTCCCAAAGTGGGAAACTAATTTATTCTCAATTGTTTTTTTTTTTTATAATCAAATACACACGACAGTTTATCCCCTTTCCTCCATGTTCTGGCACTTGAAGAAGTTAACGCTATCAGGATTGGGTCTGAATTGAGGGCAGTAGTTACGAAGCTAAAGAAAATGGAGTGCTGTGGGGCACTGATGGGGCAGGGCATTGACAGGGTGGTAATATGGGGTATAAACCTGGGAGCTCGTAGTAAACATGTTTCTGGGAGATCATCCATGCCATACCATTTACTCTCAAATACTTGATTCATGAAGAAATGGACAAGACTATGGTGGTGTTATGACTGTAGTTTTACTCAGATTAGGTGAGAGGCGATGGGGCCCCTGGTTTGGCTAGCATTGTAATCACATCACAGAACTTTTGCCTTCCCCAGCAGTAGAATAGTAGAAGAAGAATTATTATTATGAAGGCACAGTAGCTTCTAACACTTAGTGAGTGCTTCCCATGTGGCAGGCACTAATAAGTACTACACATGCGTTCTTTCATTTAAGCCGCAGGTTAGAAACTTGCCCGAGTTCACAAAGCTTAGGCAAAGAGAGGACTGATTTTCGACTCCAGGCAGTCTGATTTCAGAGCCTGGACTCTCAACTACTTCTCTTTATGGCTGAGTCTCACTGGCCTGCCTTTCTCTCCAATGTTATGATGTTGCTGTTTTTCAGGAACAGAGGTCCCTTTGCTGAGTCTATAGCCACAGACCTGAAGTGAGAGCCATGTTTCTTTTGTTTCAACCTTGGGAATGTTCTTTCTATACCAATTTTTTTAATATTAGTTACCATTTATTGATGACCTACTCTATTTTAGCACCTTTGATACAGTATATCCAGACCTTATGACAACAATGTAACATAAATAACTATGTATACTGATGTTTTTTAATCTTTCTGTGCTCACAGCCCTTTTTGAAAATCTGATGGCAGCTTTGGATCTTCTTTCTAGAAAAATTCACTTATGCACATACACATAATATTGCACACAACTTCGGAAGTGGCTTCTAGGACCTACTGGAGCCTATCTTCTAGCAGTCCGTGGACTCCACGGTAAGAACTCTTGTCCTATACAACCTTTCCCAGCTGACTCTTCTATGGTGTTAAGGGGATGAGCAGTGGGGGTCTTACCTCCTCTCTTCTCCTCAGAGGGAAATGTTTATAAAGCTTAGGCTCCCTAAATTAACCAAGCATCTGTGAACATTCTTTCTTTCTCTCTTGTACATAGGACTCCAAGGGAAGAATGCAGACGATCAAATGTGTGGTTGTAGGAGATGGGGCTGTAGGTAAGACTTGCCTCCTCATCAGTTACACAACAAATGCCTTTCCTGAGGAGTATATCCCCACTGTCTTTGACAACTATAGCACCCAGACATCTGTGGATGGCCAAATCGTCAGCCTGAACCTGTGGGACACAGCTGGCCAAGAGGAGTATGACCGACTGCGAACGCTCTCCTACCCCCAGACCAATATCTTTGTCATTTGTTTTTCCATTGGCAACCCATCCTCTTACGCCAATGTGAGGCATAAGTGGCACCCAGAGGTCTCCCATCATTGCCCCAATGTTCCTGTTCTGCTGGTAGGCACCAAGAGGGACCTACGGAGTGACCTTGAGACAGTGAAGAAGCTAAAGGAACAGAGCCTAGTGCCCACAACGCCTCAGCAAGGCACTTCCCTGGCTAAGCAGGTGGGGGCTGTGAAGTATCTGGAATGTTCAGCCCTGATGCAGGATGGAGTACATGAGGTATTTTTGGAAGCTGTCCGGGCTGTGCTTTACCCTGCCACAAAGAAAAACACCAAGAAGTGTGTCCTGTTATAGCTTTTGGGGTGCTACTTGGGGACTGCACCTAAGGAGAATAAGGGCGGATTCTTCTGACAGCATTTAACAATGCCAGTATGAGCCATTTGTCTCTTCTCCTGGAAACCTTAGACTCCAGGTTATTCGGCTTTTGGAGGAACAAAAGCAAGCTAGTTTGTACAAGGCTACTTTGAAGTTTGGTCAGAACCTTTTGGAGGAAGTTTGAGTGTGAGGGTGTGGGTGTGGGTGTGCATGTGCGTGTGCAGGCATCTCCCTTGTGAAAGGGGTAAGAGGAGATACCACCAAGTGCTATTCTTTTCTGTCCTGGCCAGGCCACGACTAAACAGAGCAGCCTCGTACTGCTCTTTGTACGCTTTTGCTTGTCTGCTTTTAACTTTAATTTCAGCTTTCCTGGCTGTATCTGCCATTGAGCAAGTGCCTCACAGAAGGACAAGTTTCTCCAGTTTTCAGATCATTGTCTTAAATTTTCTGATATATTAATTTTTGAAAACTATATTATGTGTGATTCCTGGGTGTTCCCAATGTTGACACGTTCTTCCCATTCTTGAGATGAGACATTTTTGCAAAAATGGTTAAGCAGTATTTTCCAAAGTTCTTTGAGATGGTAATAGATGTTCCTTAAAAGGGTTCTGTGGTCAAATAAGTCAGGAACCAGTGACTTAAATAAAGTTCAACAGGTTCCTCTAGTGCAGGAATTTATAACTTTTAATAAGTATTCAACATTTCCCAAGCTTATTTCACTGAAATTTTTTTGGTCCCATGCCACACCTATTAACATCTCTGGAAACAGTTTCAGAGATGCTGGAATTTCAGAGAACTAGGAATTCCTGTGGAGGAGGCTGTGAAAAAAAAAAGCATAACATGATCATGTGCTTTCTGATGTTTCCCTCTTCATGCCTTTGAGAGGAATGTTTAGCAGCCATGGCCTTCTTATTTGTTCCTCTTCCATCCTCAGGAGGTGGGTGTGGGACTTAGTCATGATAGTGCATTGGGTATGGGATCTGATGGTCAGATCTGCTATCAGATTCTGACAGCATTATGGGCCTGGTGATGTGGAATTAACAATCCCTCCAAAAAGCTATGTCTCTGAGGCTTCTGTGTGGCCCTTTTTTCTCCCTGTCACCTTTCACTTTAGGGAAAGACCACTGAAGGTTAACCCTCTAGATAAAACCAATCAAACAAACAAAATGTCCTGCCAGTCATTGTCAGGGAGTTCTGTGATTGCCTCTGAGACTTCTCTTTTGCTGTCATTCCTCTGAGTCACTATGAAGGCTACCTTGCTCTCCTCCTGTTCCTCCCTCCTCTGTACATCTCCCTGTGTGTGTGTTCAGCCCTAGGTACCCCTTGAGTCTTTTAGTTGCTCCAAGAGAGCTGGAGTATGTTGAATCTCCAGGCGCTGGGGCTCTTGCCCTTGTGGGGAGTTTGCTGTAGCTGCTCAGCCTGCTCTGGGACACTAGGAGTCAGATTCCATATTCCAGTGTGCCAGCTTCTCCCGCTTCTCCCTAGTTGTGTTTTTTACCTTCTTCATTTAATATGGAAGGAAAACTTACTTCTCCACCTGGCAGACAGTGGTTGACAACTCCACCATGCACATATCCTCTCACCTTGCCAAAACAGCATTGGATTTTCAAGTGTTTGGGAAATGGAACTAACAGGATCACATACTTCCGCCTGTGGTGGGTGAAGTGTCTGTGCTTTGCTCTGTGACAGTCTTGCTGTTGCTCTTTGACAAGATGTGATGAGAATAGCTTCAGGCTAACTGAACCTCCTGGATAGGGTTGCCAGATAAAATACAATAAGTTTTTACAAATAGTTTTTTAGTATAAGTATGTCCCATGCAATATTTGAGACATACTTATACTAGTAAATTATTTGCTGTTTTGAGGTGTCCTGTAATTTTATTTGCTATATCTGGCAACCCTACTCTTGGAGAATCTGGAACTTGGAAGTCAAGCAGATATCAAGTATTGATAGAAGATAAAAGGTTATATAGACTCTCTATTCTTCCTCCTTTACTTCTTTTTCCCTCACCGTGGAGTAAAGTGTTCTGTTTTTCCTTCATCACTGCACCCTCCACATCACACAGTACTTCGTTGGTATCTATTTCTACACTGTTGATTGTTTAAAGCTGTGGAGGATCCAGGATGGATAGTATGGTCCAGCATATGCCATCTATCTCAATTTCAATGTCTCGTGTCTATTTTCCGACATGTAACCCATGGCCTCCTGAGGGAGGTGGCAGGGATTCTGTATGAGTAGTGTGTTAACCGGAAGAGGGTGAGGGTGGCCCTCCTCAAGTAAGGCCCAGTAGCACTTTGGAAAGTGGGGCTGCTCCTCTGGTGACTGTAGCAGTCAGCTGGCCTGTGGGCATGCATGCTCACTGCCCTTGTGTGGAGTCACTGAGTCTCCCACAGGCAGCCAAATGAAAGCACGCACTGCGCATGTGGATTCTGGTCTCGGGATGTTCTGATTGATGCTGCCTGGGGTGCTCACAAGGCTTCATGGTTGAAAGGGGCTAGAAACATAGCTGTCACCTGTGTCTCTGGGAATGTTTTGTTTAGCTACTGAAATCTTTTTAATTGGCTTTTAATTTAATAGTGCCTCCTGCTCCCCCCTTGCCTGGCAAATTCCAAAATGTAACTCTGGGTTTGGTTTTGGCAAATTCATGTCCTCTAATAAATGGAGGTATGATCTACAAGTCTGAGAGAGTGGTTTTGTATTGGACTGATTTGATGGTCCTAGGCATACACTGACATCTTGATTTTTATACTTAAAAGGAATTTGTACGAAGACTAACATGTTAATATCACTTTTAAATTATTCGTAATGAATGTTAATAAACTTTTCTGATTTTACTGGGTCTATTGCTTTCTAAAAATCAAAGCAATTCCTCACTCCCCCACCCTTTGTTTTGAATAGTTTCTAAACGCTTTTCAACTTGCAAAGGATGAAATAACTGCATTTGTCGTATTGCACATTGCACCTATGTGTAACTGTACTTATTTTCCTACATCAATCAGGGTAGAGAACTGTCTGCCCTGCTAACATTGATTCTCTAGTTCCTGCTCACCTCCCACCTATTCATCTCCAGGATTTAGCTTCATTTCCTGATTTTCACTAATGAGAGACCACTTCCCTGTAGGCGATTTTTTGACTTATTACATTATACTCAGTAAACCTTGATCAAGTTCCTATTGTGTTATAGGCATTACTGCACTAGGCGCTGGGGTTGTAAAGATAAGAAATATGTCATTTAATGTCCTTTGCTTCTTCCAGTTATCTCAGGAAAATATCCTTCCTCTGTTTGTTATAAAAATGAACTAATCCTGGCTGGTAATTGTAGATAGTGCTGGTGCACTATTAAGTGCACTATTGAGGAAGCACAAAACCATGTTTTTTTTTTTTAAACAGCTTTATTGAGGTATAATTTACATACCTTAAAATTCACCCACTTCAAGTATACAATTTAATGATTTTCAGTAAATTTACTAAGTCATGCAACCATCACCAAAATCCAGTTTTAAAACATTTCCATCACCCCAAAGAGATCCCTCATGCAGTTAATCCCTGTTCCCACCCCCAGCCCTAGGCAACCACTAATCTACTTTCTGTCTGTTCTGAACATTTCATACAAATGGAATCAAACAATATGTGATCATTTGGAACTTGCTTCCTTCACTTAGCATAATGTTTTCAAGGTTCATCCATTTTGTAGCACATATGGGCACTTTTTGTTGCTGAATAATATTCCATGGTATGGATATGCCATATTTTATCTACTCATAATTGAAGGACAACTGGATTGTTTCTACTTTTTGGCTTATTAATAATGCTGCTGTGAACCTTTGTGTACGAGGTTTTATGTGGACAAGTTTTCACTTTGCTTGGGTATATACCTAGGAGTGGAATTGCTGGGTCATATGACAGATTTATGCAAAACCACATTTTTGAGTCAAGAATGGCATCTTTAATATTTATAGAATCTGAAGTCACCTTCCACATTCTGCAAGCCTCCATCTACTTCTCATTGAACCTGCTTTTCCTCAAGCACAAACATCCAAGAGGCAATATAAGGGACATTAAAAAAACATTCCATTTTGCTTTTTTGTCTTAACTATTAGTATAGCAAGAGCATTCCACTAACTTCTCATTACCAAAGTGCAGCATTTCAGCTACTAAGCAGGTTTTGGCAGACCTTTGTCATCTGGCCTAGAAATGTTTAGCTACTGTTAAAATATTCCATGGGACATCCATGCAATCAAGTACTAAACAGCCATAAAGAAAGAATGAGGAAGAGCGCTATGAAGTGGTACAGTGTGATTTCCAGGCTGTATTATTAAGTGAAAAAAAGCAAGGTGAAAAGAGTACAGTCATGCGCCACATAATGACGTTTCAGTCGACGATGGACCACATATCCGACGGTGGTCCCATAAGATTAGTACTATGTAGTTAGGTGTGTAGTAGGCTATGCCATCTAGGTTTGTGCAAGTACACTCTGTGATGCTCGCACAACAATGAAATCACCTAATGATGCGTTTCTCAGAGTGTATCCCCATTGTTAAGTGGCGCACTAATGTATATATGATATGCTACCTTTTATGTAATGAAAAAGGGGAAAGAATATATACACTCATTTGCTTATTTGCAAAAAGAAACATAGGAAGTACAAATATCGAATCATTATGTTGTACACCCCAAACTAATATAATGTCAATTATACTTCAATAAAAAAATAATAAACAGAGGAAGGATAAACTAGAAATTAATGAAAATAGTTACTTATAGGCAATGGGTGGGAATGGTATAGAGGGCATAGGCATAGGAGCAAGACTTCTTTGGGAATAGCTTTTTATATAGTTTGACTTTGAACCATGTAAAGGTTTACATATTTTAAAAATAAAATTATATTTTGAAAAAGGATAATAAAAGCCAATCCTAAAGTTGAATACAAATAGAAAACTCCAGGGGGGGAAAAATGATTCAAGTAATTTTTAAACACAGTACACTGTATATCTTTAGCAGGATATATTCTAAGGACAGAAAACTGTGAAGAACTTCTGAACATTTCATACATTATTTCATTATTTAATAATAATAATAATAATTAATGAACATTTCATTCATTATTGTTGGTAGTGGTATTGGTCTTGTAATTCTGAAAATGGGTGTTGGCAACCAGAGTTCTTATTGTAAGATAAGCAAAATACAAACAGGAAATTGGGAAAGGTGAGGAAGAACCCTGTGTTGGACTTAAATTGGAGGTATTAGTAGAAACTCTATTTATTTTAGCTCTCTTCACTGAAAGGGCCTATAAACAAAGATGCCCCGGTTTCTAAACACCATTCCCCAGTAAAAGGAACCAGGCCTCCTTGGAGAAATGGCTTATATCAGGTCCGGGACAGGGAATGTACAGAGTAAGCCTGGAACATCTTGTGCCAAAAAAGCAAGGAGGTGCTCAAAAAATGGGATCATGTTGAAAGGACACAGGAGCCAGAGTGAAGTGGTTCTCACTGGACAAATATAGGAGTTTGAGCATCAAAAAGGATAACGATGGTGCTAGATTATAAGACATTAAAATAAAAAATGCAAAAAAGGTAAGAAAAGGGAAAGTTCTTCTTTAGTGAGTAAGTCCAGTTAATAAATGTAGAAGGAATTTAAGAATTAGAAAAATTACCCTTTTGCACTCTCCCAATATAATTGATTCAGGCAAGGATCATCAATGGATGCTAAAACCATTAGGTGCAAGGGCAATGGGGAACAGAACATTCACGCAATCTCAAAGTATCACCCCATAAACTATTTACTAATTACAAAAGGGAAAATGTGCCTTTGTGATGGAGAGATCTGGTGGTCACCATTTTTTTTTTCCGAAGTGATCACGTTTAGCATCTCCAATATTGGGACAATCTGACATTGTGCCTTCTGATGGCCAGTAAAATATCTAACCTGAATCAATTTGAAGAAACAATCAGACGAATTCAGAATATAGACTATTTTCAAGACAACTTGCCCGGATTCTTCCAAAAACGTGTCATGCAACACAAAGAAAAAGGCTGCTGAATTCTGGATTAAAGATTAAAGGGAGGCAACCAAATTACATGAAGCTTGAGTAGATCCTGGATTGAAATGCAAAATGCTCCAATTAGGACAGTGGGGAAATTTAAATATGGGCTGTATGTTAAAGGATATTGAGTTAATGTTAATTTTTAAAAATGTGATAATGGTATTGTGGTTGTGGAGAAAAATGTCTATTTTTAGAGGTGAAGAATCACGCTATCTGCAACCCACTTTCAAATGGTTCAGAAACAAAAAACCTGGCAAAATGTTAACAATTGTGACCTCAGATGAAATGGCAGCTTATTTTACACATCTTTTACATTTCCCGAAATAAAATGGGGGGGTCCATTTCTATGGGGAAACGTCAATTCTAAACAACTAACTTGCAAAGGTATCTTCGGCACAGCACAGTTTACGGCCAGTCTCTCTTCGGGACCCAGCAGTGAAGCAGCAGACGAGCACAAGATGAGAAGGGCCGGTCCTAACCCTCACTTCCGTGTTACTGTGACGTGGAGACCCGCGGCTACCAGGACGTAGGCCACGTTACCCAGGCAGCTCTTTCTGATTGGAGGGGAAGCCGTCGCTCTTATGTGGCGCAATGAGAATGCTCGCGTGCAGAAAAGCGGAAGGGGGCGGGACCAAACATTTCTTTGACCAACCGCTTTCCGCATATCCAGCTCCCTGGACGCGTATGGTCCAATCAAAAGCCATTAGTAAAGTAGTGACGCCAAGTCTCCTTTCTCGTAGGACGGCCGGCCTTTCCGGTTATTTTTTTCTTTATTCCGCTTCCGGTAGGGGCTGATAGGGTCAAGGAGCTCTGTGAGTCACTTCTGGGCGACGAATGTTTTTATTTCCGGTGTATGGGAGCAGACTGGGATTTGCTGCTGCCCACAGCCGCTGCCGGCACCGCAGCCGCCATCATGTCAGATACTGACAGCGATGAAGATTCTGGTGGAGGCGGCTCGTTTTCTTTAACCGGTTTCCTTTTCGGCAACATCAATGGAGCTGGGCAGCTGGAGGGGGAAAGCGTCTTGGATGATGTGAGGGGGTGGGCGTGGGGATAGGGCTGGGGGTGGTGCCGCTAAGGAGAGTAGGTGGAGCGAGGAGAGTAGAGGGTGCCTAGGAAGTGAAAATAGAGGGCGATGTGGCCATCCGTCTGGGAGGGAACAGTTCACGTAAGAGAAGAGGAAGCGAGAAGCGGAGACTGTCCTAGTAGATTGTCCTGTAACGTAGAGTGAGGGGACTCAGTTGTGGGCGAGGCTGGGGAGAAGATAGGAGAACGGTGGGCAAGCCCCCGTAGGTCAGGGGCGCTGACATGGGTGGCTTTGGAGGTAACGTTCTTCCTGACCAGGCAGTAGAAAAAATAGCAGCTTAACGTAGTGAAGTTGCTTTCAAACCGTTGCTATGAGAACCTTCTTGGAGATTCTTGAAACTGCCTGCTTGGCTGACCTGACATGGCTCTAGAGCAAGAGAGCTGGACAGAACCCACAACAAATCATGTGGTTTAGGCCCTAATTCCTAGAACAGTGAATGTTCAAACCATGCGGGGCAGACCCCTTCTGGTCTCTGCACTTCTTAGGTGATTTTCCAAGTGTTCACTGGAATTCATGAAATTTCCTGTGCCCAACTGATACTCGCTACTTTCGTTTCGGCTTGTTTTTTGAAGGGGAAAATATTGACCAATATCCCTCCTCCCCTGCAGCACACACAAACACACACGAGAGAGCAAAAAAGTTCTAGCCTTGTCTTCTCTAATGTGAATGACCTCAGTTGTCTTAGCCTTTATTCAGAGAACCATTGGTCCGTTCATTTAGTCTTGGTGGTGGTTCTTTGAATAATCATACTACTTTAAAGTATGGTGATGAAATTGGACGTGATGTTAATAAAGATCTGATCATTGTGGAGTTTAGTGGAGCATAGTGCTTTATAGTTCTTGAATGTGATGCCTCTTTTAGGACACTACAGAGTCATTTTTTATATGGATTTATAGCTTTGTCATGGACCAGGGAAATAAGCCTTGTGGTGTGGGAAGCTTTGGTTTAGTTGTTACCTTCGACTCTGGTGCTGTCCCTTTTTCAGGAATGTAAGAAGCACTTGGCAGGCTTGGGGGCTTTGGGGCTGGGCAGCCTGATCACTGAACTCACGGCAAATGAAGAATTGACTGGGATTGACAGTGGCCTGGTAAATGATGAAGGTGAAGTCTGGGTCATGGGGAGTAAGGCGGGGGAGGAGGCTGGCCACTTACTCTACAAGTACTTTTCAGTGACAATTATCTAAGGGAGTGAGAGTTACTTGCTGTTTGTTAAGATCTCCTCCTTCCCCTTTTTTATTTATAGGATGGATCAGGAGTACAGAAGATGCTGTGGACTATTCAGACATCAATGAGGTGGCAGAAGATGAAAGCCGGAGATACCAGCAGACATTGGGGAGCTTGCAGCCCCTTTGCCATTCAGGTGATTCTTTGGTGTCATTGATAGAGCATTCCAGTGCACTTGCTTGCTTGTAGTCCAGTTTGTTTCTGTGCACACTTTCTGCCATTGTTCCTGCTCTCTATGCCTTTGCTCTGCTTCTCTCCCTCTGTCATCTCAGTTCCAAGTAGCTGCTATCCTCTTGTGTTCTGGGGCATGTTACCATACTCAGACTTTTATTCCTCATAGTGGTAGTGCCACATCCTTGGTGAACGCCAAGTAAGGATGATAATGCTTTCCTCTGTATCTTCTGGTATTTGAGTAGCCACAGGGTTCATGACACTGTTTTAGATTCTGTTTAAACTCAGTCTTTTCCCTCAAGGAACTGGTTGTTCAAGAAGGATTAAGTATACACTGTCAGGTGTAAAGGAGCACATGTATTTATTGGTTCAGTTTCTGTAAGTCACTCACCACCTGTATGCTGACACAGTGCACTTAATGCTTGCTCACAACGTGGGTTTTTCTGCCTGGTGTAAGGTGCTACATTACAGAATCAGAATGTCAGAGCCGGAAGGGATCTTAGTGATTATTTATTTGTAACCTCATCATAGATGAAGAAACTTGAACTTTAGAGAACTTTAATAAAATGTGGAACTTATCAAAAGTTCTACACTTACCTAGTGGCAGACCTTGACTAATTCAGCTACTCAGTTCATAAGACATTGATTGAGCACCCATTATGTGCTATAAACTGTGATAGACAATATGGTACAAAGATAATAAAATCCATTTTCTGATCTTGAGGAGCTCAGTTCCGTGGTCTGGAACCTAGAGCTACTGGTCGTAGTCCATTCTTTCCACTGCCCTACACTCCGTCTCACTGTTTGAGACTTTTATATGAAGTTGCTCATTGTTTATTCTTTGTCCACCTCTTTGAATTAGATTTCAGGCTGCTGAGAAATGTAGATAAAACCTTGGTAAATAGTTGCACTTAATTTCTTTGGGGACAGTTAATGAATTTGAGTGCTTATAGATAAAGAGAATTAACTGCACCACATACACAAGAAATGACCCAGAAAAGTAGAAGATATGGGCCTTACCTTCAGGGATATTGTCATCATTTGGGGAAGATGGGCTAAATGAATGCAAAGCATAATTATTCATAAGAAGAAGACATAAACTAGCTACAAGCTCATGTTTCTGTACAGAGTGTTATATTTAGTTTTGAGGGGCTGCCAGAATAAGTAAGTCAAATAGCGTAACTGTTATTTTTGAGCACCTTGACTTAGGCTAAGGGGGAGGTGGTAGCTCTGAGTTTTAGGGGATGCTGTATTTTTCAGATTTGGGTTTGTTGTCTTGGCTAGGGATGGTAAAGAAGAGGATGGGCGGGGGTTTCCTAGTTGGATTTTATGAGCTGACCTCCTGGAAAGGGAGGACGCCGCATTTGATAGAATCTCAGTACTCTGGCATGCTCATTTCCATGTTTTCTTGTCTTCTGAGGGTGCCTTCATCCATGCCCTTGGCTGCTGCTTCCCTGGCATTGGCCCCTTCACATGACTTGATTTATAAGGGTGCTTCTTTGGAATAATTGGAAGTGGGTGGAGGTCAATTTAGAAAAGGCTTCATGGAGGTGAAATTTGATCAAAATTTTGAAAGATAAAGTTTGATGGAAAGGAAGCAGCAGGGCATTTTGATTTGGAAACATGGCTTGTATAAAGGTTTGGAGATAGAAATAAACGAGTGGTGTTGGGGGAATTGGCCAGCAGGTTTTCTTGAAAGGTGTAGGAAACATACTGACAAATAGCAAGAACCAAGGCTAGAACAATTTGACAGCGCCGTTATGTATGCATTTCTTGAGATTTGATGCCATTAAAGATTGTAAAGCAACATGGATTGTTGAGTAAGAGGCAGGGTGGTCTGATGAAAATAAAATGGACTTTGGAGTCAGAATGTCATAGGTTCAAATCCCATCTCCATATTTAGTTTGACCCTGGGAAAGTTGCTCAGTCTCTGAGACTTGGATTTCTCATTTGTAGTAATCTCTCTGTTTTCTTGTCTGCAATAAAGTTGATAATACCTACCTCATTAATAGGGCTTTTGTGAGAATTTAAGTTCATTAACATGTGGTGTGAAAGCACCTGTAATTACAGCGTCACGATAGGTGCGACTAAATGTTAATCACCTTTCCTTCCTAAATGAAAATGAAAAGTGATACTTGTTGCTTTGGAGTTTGATTACAAAAAGAGTAAAGGGGCAGACTAACTTGGAGACTGTTCTTGCAGGCTAGATATAAAGTTATCAAGCTCTGGAGTAGGGTGACAATTGAGGAACATGATAGGCAGGGTCAAACTTGGGAGTTGCTGATAAAGCATCAGTAGGACTTGGTGACTAAGGAAATGTGTTGGAAAGAGTATGGGCTTTGTTGTTAAACCAGGCTTGAATTCTGACTTTGTCGCTTAAAACTGTATGACCCTGAGTAAGTCACTTAACTTGTGTATCTCAAAAGAATTCCCACTTTGCAGCGTTATTGAGAGGATTATAGGTAAACTAGCTACAAATACCTGGCACATAGTGGGAGCTCAGTAATTGGAAGTTGTCATAATGACTGCTATTAATGATTGACTGGAAAAGATGTGTTGGGGGGCCAGCCTGGTGGCACAGTGGTTAAGTTTGCACGTTCCACTTCGGGAGCCTGGGGTTCGCCAGTTCGGATCCCAGGTGCGGACATGGCACCACTTGTCTAAGCCAGGCTGTGGTAGGCATCCCACATAAAATAGAGGAAGATGGGCACGGAGGTTAGCTCAGGGCGAGTCTTCCTCAGCAAAAAAAAGAAGAGGATTGGTGGCAGATGTTAGCTCAGGGCTAATCTTTCTCAAAGAAAAAAATGTCTTGGGGGATGACAGATTGATGAAGAAGACAGAAGACTAAAGTCATAAGCTGGGAAAATGAGGATGGAGGTGCTATTGATAGTAACAAGGGAATTTAAAAGTGGTGAAGGATATTTCAGTGTAGTATGAGATGCAGTTGTTGAATATCTAAGTGGAAAGATTCTTCTTCTTTTTTTTTTTGCTGAGGAAGATTCACCCTGAGCTAACATCTGTGCCAGTCTTCCTCTGTTTTGTATGTGGGTTGCTGCCACAGCATGGCCGCCAATGAGTGGTGTAGGTCCACGCCCTGGGAACCAAACCTGGGCTGCCAAAGTGGAGCATGCCAAACTTAACTGCTAGGTCAGGGGCTGGCCCCTGAGTGGAGAGATTCTTTAGGTAGTGAACATGCAGTGTGATTACAGAGGGGGTGAGTCAGAGCAAGACATATAGATTTGGGTTTAATCTGGATAAAGGTGATTCTTCAGAAAGAGAATGGAAAGTGCATAGAAGAAGAAAAGCAGAGTGTTCAGAACCAGGTATTGAGTGATGCCAGTGGTTAAAGGGCAGTGAAAAGAATAACAGACTGCAGAAGATAGATAGAAAAAATGTGTCAAAGACTTGGGAGGTGAGAAGAGGGAAAGTCCAGTCTTAAAGGAAACTGACAGAGAAAGAAGAATGTTAAATGCAGTTATGAGATTGAGCAGGGTGAAAATAAAAAACAAAATTTGATCAGGAGAAGGAGCAAAGGCTTTAAATAGTTCTTGGGAGATACCTAAATTCCTGTATGAGGTATGCATGGTGTTGCAGCATTTGGCAATATGATGATGTCATCTCTTTCTAAAGACAGAAGCTATGTGTTCTTTTTTTTTTTTAAAGATTGGCACCTGAGCCTACATCTGTTGCTAATCTTCTTTTTTCTTCCTTCTCCCCAAAGCTCCCCAGTACATAGTTGTATATTCTAGTTGTAGCTCCTTCTGGCTCTGCTATATGGGATGCTGCCTCAGCATGGCTTGATGAGCGGTGCTAGGTTTGTGCCCAGGATCTGAACCAGCCAAACCCTGGGCCTCCAAAGCAGAGCGCGCAAACTTAACCACTCGGCCATGGGGCCGGCCACCTCCTGTGCCTTCTTAAGGGATCTGCATAGTGCTTCATGTGGTGCTTTAAATTCTTGAGTGACAGGGGAGCTCAAGGCTATAGTGTGACATTCTCAATATTGAGGGGATCACCTTCTTGGTTTTATTAGATTATGATGAAGATGACTATGATGCTGATTGTGAAGACATTGATTGCAAGTTGATGCCTCCTCCACCTCCACCCCCAGGACCAATGAAGAAGGATAAGGACCAGGATGCTATTACCGGTGGTAAGTAGAGACTGTCTACTTTTGTCTAAGGAGGAAGGTCCATTCATAAGTCCAGGCTTTTGGCATGCACATAGGGGGCTATTAAAATTAAGCTGCTAGGAAAGGATACAGCTTCCAGAAGTGGTTCACACAATTTTCAAATTTCAATATTAAAGAGAAGTTTTACTTTTAAAACATTTGGCAACAGTATTTTAACACGAGCTCAAGAAAAAGTAGTTTAAGTCAGTGGTTCTCAAATCTGGCTGCCCATCAGAATCACCTTAAGTCTTTTAAAAAAATACAGATTTCCGATGCTTACCCCTAGAGAGTCTTGATTCAGAAGATCTGGGGTAGAGCCCAGGAATTTCAAAGAGTTCCCCCACGTAATTTCTGATGCAACTGATCTGCGTATTGGTATTGGGAAACTCCCTGTTTAGATGATTCTCTTTAAAAGAAATGATTAAATGAGGACGGCACCCTGTAATGGATATAAATCATATAGAGCTAACTACCAGGTCCAGAGATTTCAAAGGCAGAGTCTAAAGTGGTCATCTCACCTATTGCTACGTTGGCAACAGTAGTAACCCTGCCCTAGACTAGAAGATTGGGGAAGATCTTTGATCGCCTGTATTTTGAGGCTTATGTTAACCTAATATTCCTCCTGTTAGAGTTTTAAGCCATTTCCTTTTTAGTCTGCAGGCTAAATAGCATCTGTTAACTTTATGTCGTAGATCTTTTTTTGTGCTAAATAATTTTGTTATTATCCTATGGGCTTAGAAAATTCTCCAGCTTATGGGTCCCCAACTGGTGTAAAAATGCTATGTAATTTTGCTATTGGTCACATTCCTTTAACCTAATATACTTACAGAAAGTAGTAAATGTAGTAATAGTGTTTGTTTTCTCTCATCACAACCCTAGGGTACCAGGTACAAGGTGAGTTGGGGATGGTGGGAGATACTGTGTTGGAATGAATTTTCTGGGTTGCATATTAGTAATCTGGGTGCTTGGAACTATATCCCCTGCCATTGAGCCATGCGTATAGCCTAGATTGGGTGTTGGCTGAATTTGAGGAAATATGCTCACAGTTACATGCCAAAGGGGTTTCTCTTCCTTGTTGCAGTGTCTGAGGATGGAGAAGGCATCATCTTGCCCTCCATCATTGCCCCTTCCTCTTTGGCCTCAGAGAAAGTGGACTTCAGTAGTTCCTCTGACTCAGAATCTGAGATGGGACCTCAGGAAGCAACACAGGCAGACTCGGAGGATGGAAAGCTGACCCTACCATTGGCTGGGATTATGCAGCATGATGCCACCAAGCTGTTGCCAAGTGTCACAGAACTTTTCCCAGAATTTCGGCCTGGGAAGGTACTTGCTGTGGAGAATGCCCACGTTGCAAACCACTGACCTCTTCTGAATACTGAGTTCTGTTGTCCAGATGCTGAATATAGATTGGATAAGATCTAAAGGTTTCCTTATTTAGTGACATTGTGTTAGTTTTTTTTTAAGTTGGATGCATTGATAGTACATGTGATTTATATAGTTCTCATTAGAAATTCTTTGTTTTCTTAAAAAAACTAGTCCAAATTATTAAGGGGCACTTCTTTACTTTCTTGGTAGATGTTATAAATACAAGTTTAGCACTCCTTGGTCTGTACCCCATAACTGAGTAGACCCCTCACAGGAGTTTCCAGACCCAGATGCTGCTGTTTTCCTATCTGACATTGAGTCTGTGACATAGTAACATGTTCTGTGTTCTAGGTGTTACGCTTCCTCCGTCTTTTTGGACCAGGGAAGAATGTCCCATCTGTTTGGCGGAGTGCTCGGAGAAAGAGGAAAAAGAAGCACCGTGAGCTGATACAGGAAGAGCAGGCCCAGGAGGTGGAGTGCTCAGTAGAATCAGAAGTCAACCAGAAGTCTTGGTGGAACTACGACTACGCTCCACCACCACCTCCAGAACAGTGTCTCTCTGATGATGAAGTAGGCAAAATAGAGACCTGGGATTAAGACCAAATGAGTTCTCTCTATCTTGTTTCTGAATTGGAAATAACACCTTAGCAGGCAAAGTTCTGTGCTGATTATCAATGAGTAATCTTGAGTTCAGTCCCAGTGGTTGTCCCTTCCCTATTGTAATAGAAAAGTATTAGGGGCAGGCAGATTGTGATACGCACACTGGTGAATAAGAGTTGAACTTGAACATGGCAGAGTGTGCCATGATATACCTCCATTGTTTACATTCTAACTCCAGTCCTGGTCAAGAATCATGCTTATTGTTCCTCTAAGTTCTCCTGCCCGTTAACAACCTGTAGTCTTAGGACATCTGGGATCAGGAAGTCCTCCTCCCCTTCTACTTTTTTGTTCTGTTACAGATCACAATGATGGCTCCCATGGAGTCCAAGTTTTCCCAGTCAACTGGAGATATAGATAAAGTAACAGATACCAAACCAAGAGTGGCTGAGTGGCGTTATGGGCCTGCCCAACTGTGGTATGATATGCTGGGTGTCCCTGAAGATGGCAGTGGGTTTGACTATGGCTTCAAACTGAGAAAGGTGGAACATGAACCTGTGATAAAATGTAGAATGATAGAGGTAAGCAACACTGGTATGTAACAAAGGAATCAGTGTGCCCAGGGCCCTATCAATTTTACTTCCTTTTCAATTGGGGAGATATTGGGTAGGGTTTCTTTGGTGCAAGATTTAGGTGTCTAGACCTTTTGCTTGGTATGGCATATCACCCTGGCAACTAGGCCCCATTACAACGATTCTGTTTGTGGAATGAGTGCTGTGCCAGACTAGGAGTGGGAGGAGGCAGATAGTCCTCTCTTAGCAAGTTCTTCTCTTGAGTCAAGGACTGCATTTGATGTATCTGATAGATCTGATATGGGATTTGGAGTGGGAACTTTGACCATTGACCATTCAGGGATTTGTTGTTCCTTCCCTACTTCCACAGGACTTTAGGAAACTTGAAGAAAACATTGGCACTGATCTTCTGGCTGATGAAAACTTTCTGATGGTGACACAGCTGCATTGGGAGGATGATATCATCTGGGATGGGGAGGATGTCAAACACAAAGGGACAAAACCTCAGCGTGCAAGCCTGGCAGGCTGGCTTCCTTCCAGTATGACTAGGAATGCCATGGCTTACAATGTTCAGCAAGGTGTGCTTCCGTGCTAGCTGTGTTCTGCACACTGCCCTTCTCCGTCATCCTAAGTGGGCTTAGCTGTAATCTTTTCTGCTGCTAAGGAACAGTGAAATGTTTTGAGTCTGAGCCCTGATTCTAGTCTGTGGTGAATTTTTTTTGCGTTCTTAACGAACTAGGATGGACTCTGATTTCTCAGTAGAAAAATGTGAAAACCACTTTGAAGTTAAAGATCTTTCTGAACTATAACAATGCTTTATCTTGATGGTCTATTTTTGTTTCCAAAGCCCCTTTGTTTTTATCATTCTAGAATTTGCTCTTTGTCTCCTTAAATATGCAGAAGAGAAAAAAAGGTATGCCATGCTTAATGTAGGAAACTTTGAAAATACAGTACAGTGTCAAAAATCACTCATAATCCTACTATTCAGAGATTATCAACTATTAACTTTTTGCTGTATTTTGTTTTTGGTTTTCTGTCTTCTGTGTATGTATGTAGTTGAGTTCATTTTTATAGGTACAGTTTTGTATACTGTGCTTTTCACTTAACATAAATATTCTATGTCATTCAAAGTTCATAAAAAATGTTTAATGACACTAGAAACTCATTCTAAATGGAAAAAAACAAGTATAAAGTGGCATATGTGATATCCTGTTTGTGTAAGTGAAAAAAAAACACCATACAAACATAGAAAGCTGACTAAAAGGAAATATACTGTGAGATTCACAGTGGTGATTTCTGGTTTGTAACATCACAAGCAGCTTCAGTTTTCTTCTTTGTACCTTTCTGTATTTTCCAAATTTTCCTCAGGATTTTCTGGATTACTTTTATAATTTGGAGGAAAAACAAAAATGTCTTATTTTTTAAATCTAAGAAATGATTTTTTCCTTTCTCCTTCCATTCTGTCTAAACACTTTATTGTTACATAGTATTGTTACGTGGATGTTTTCATGATTTACCAATAATTATAGTTTTTTTAATATATTTTACTACCATTTATTGTTAGCATGTTTTACCATATCATTTATTACCATACTTTATTTAATGAGTCACTTATTAAACATTTGGGCATTTACATTTTCACTATTATAAAAAACATTGAACATTTTTATGTGCAACATTTTTTTAAAGTGAGAAATACACTGTGTCTGCTAGGATCCTTTCCAGTAGCCACATGACTGGCTCTTCTGACATTTGCTCCTTTTCCCTTTGCTAGAATCATGATCGAGAGGGGCATAAAGGTTTTGTCTGTTGTTGAGTGTTTCCTCCTGTTTTAACTAGGTTTTGCAGCCACCCTGGATGATGACAAGCCTTGGTACTCCATTTTTCCCATTGACAATGAGGAGCTGGTATATGGACGCTGGGAGGACAATATCATTTGGGATGCTCAGGCCATGCCCCACCTGTTGGAGCCTCCTGTTTTGACACTTGATCCCAATGATGAGAACCTCATTTTGGGTATGGTACTGGCAGAGGCCAGTGTTCCTTCTCCATAATTGACAGTTAGCTTGCTGCTAATGTCAAGGGGCAGGGAAAACAGAAGGGCTGGGAAGGTTAAGAGTAGAAGCTTCTAGGTAGCAGTTTGAGAGAGCAAAGTTGTGGCTGTCAGTTTCTGCTATGTGTCTCTTGTTTTGGGAAAACTCACAATGTATCAGTGTTGGAAAGTTGTACCTTTGAGATGTCAGGAGTGTAATTTGTTTGGTTAGAGTGAATCACAGACTAGAAGTGGTCTGGAGTAGGATGAGAGATCTGGTTAGGAACTGCAAAGGTATCAGTAGGAAAGGTCAGTCTTCAAGGATAGCAACTCCAGGGTGACTTTTGTTTCATCCTTAGAAATTCCTGATGAGAAGGAAGAGGCCACTTCTAACTCCCCCTCCAAGGAGAGTAAGAAGGAATCATCTCTGAAGAAGAGTCGAATTCTCTTAGGGAAAACAGGCGTCATTAAGGAGGAACCACAGCAGGTCTGTGAAGGGAAAAGGCACTTGGTGTTTAGAAGAACAAAGAAAGGTAATGGAGAAGGGTAGTCTGACTAAGGTTTATTTCATGACTTCTCATTAGAACATGTCTCAGCCAGAAGTGAAAGATCCATGGAATCTCTCCAATGATGAATATTACTACCCCAAACAACAGGGTCTTCGAGGCACCTTTGGAGGAAATATTATCCAGGTAAAAAATAGCATTTTTTTCTGTGGCGGGTGGGAACCACTGCTTTGTTCTGATGGAGGATATGGGTAAATCTTTCCTAGCTAGGCTGGAGTTAGTATTTAATTTGAAGTCTTGTATTTCCTGTCTTAGCACTCAATTCCTGCTGTGGAATTACGGCAGCCCTTCTTTCCCACCCACATGGGGCCCATCAAACTCCGGCAGTTCCATCGCCCACCTCTGAAGAAGTACTCCTTTGGCGCGCTGTCTCAGCCAGGTCCCCACTCAGTCCAACCCTTGCTAAAGCACATCAAAAAGAAGGCTAAGGTATGATTGAATCCTGGTTAGAAAAACAGCTATAAAAGACTTTGGAGTACAAATTGGGGAAATGGACTGGAGATTAGATGATATTAGGGAATTATTTATTTCCTCAGATGTGATAGAATGTTACTGTGGTTGTTTAGGAGAATGTCCTTATTCTTAGGAGATGCTTGGGGAAATACTGAAGGATGAAGTGTCATGATGACTGTAACTTTCAAAACTGGTTCAGCAAAATCTTTAGAGAGATAGTTACAGATAAAGCAAATATGGCAAAATATAAATAGTTCCATCTAGGTGGTGGGATAATAAGTGTTCATAGTTTCGACTTTACTATATGTTTGAACATTTTTGCAATGAAATTAAAAAAGGGAAGGTAAAATCATTTTTGGTGTCATTGTCTCAGATGAACAGCGTTAGAGTGTGTAGTTAATTGTCTTATCAAAGCTGGACTGTATTCTCTTGTTCGAGGCAGATGAGAGAACAAGAGAGGCAAGCTTCAGGTGGTGGAGAGATGTTTTTTATGCGCACACCTCAGGACCTTACAGGCAAAGATGGAGATCTTATTCTTGCAGAATACAGTGAGGAAAATGGACCATTAATGATGCAGGTTGGCATGGCAACAAAGATAAAAAACTACTATAAGCGGGTGAGTCTCTGCTCAGAAAATATTTGTTATTAATAGAGCTATAGTTAGATATCTAGCAATAATCTGTGAACGTGTATTGTCTTTTTTATACCATAAATTTCTTGGAGGAAAGGAATGGTATTTTTTTTCTAGTTGGTAATATTAGTAAAATGCCATATTCGTGGAATATTTTGTGTAGCCTTATTGATTATATTTTGTGATAGTAACTGAGTCTGCTCTGTTCATTATAGAAACCTGGAAAAGATCCCGGAGCCCCAGATTGTAAATATGGAGAAACTGTTTACTGCCATACGTCTCCTTTCCTGGGCTCTCTCCATCCTGGCCAATTACTGCAGGTGAGGAAGTCTTTCCTGTTCTAACTCTTTCCTAGGGAAGTTGACAGATGAGGAGGTGGTCAGCGCAGAAAGAACCAGTTCTAGTTGATTGAGATACTATTCATAACGTCAAGTATGGGAAACGTCAATATAATCCAAAAAAATTTTGTTTCGTCTTTTTATTAAAACTGGCTCCTGCAGGCTGGCCCTGTGGCGGAGTGGTTAAGTTTGTGCGCTCTGCTTCGGCGGCCCAGGGTTTCACTGGTTCCAATCCTGGGCGCGGATATGGCACTGCTCATCAAGCCATGCTGAGGAGGCTTCCCACATGCCACAACTAGAAGGACCCACAACCAAAAATACACAACTATGTACCAGGGGGCTTTGGGGAGAAAAAGGAAAATAAAATCTTAAAAAAAAAAAACATGGCTCCTAAATATGTTATTTGTAAGCTAAATTTAAAATAGTGTTTTGAAAATACACCCTGGTAAGATGTCCAGAAACATTTGGGTGGCATAGGGAAGTCAACCTAGGATTAATAATATACTGTAGTTAATTTATGAATATTTAATTCGTATGTGTAAAATTGATATGTTTTGATTATATTAGCCGTGGTCATTTTGAGTATTGAACCACACCTGAACCATGCCATTTACAGTCTCCAGTCATAGCAAAGTGGTTTTTTTTTCCCCCTCTTTGTTCTGAAGGGTGTAGAGAGGCCCTGTGGTAATCTGGCTTTTACATACTTTGTTAAGGGGAAGAGTAGAGGTCCACGAAGGATGTGAGGAAATCTCTAGCACACTCCTACTTTGTTTTTTCCTTCCACTTCATTTCTCTTGGCAATCTTAACCATTTTCCCTGATCTTGTACCTAGTTTATTCCATTATCACTGTTGCTTACTCTCCTAAAGCATCGGCAAAGTTCATTTTTTTCTTTATCCTTAATGTCTATAGACCATTTCCCACCAGATTTTGAGTATCATCTTTATGTTGTTCCTGGCATTCTTCTCCTCGTAACTTTCTGTTGAGATTTTTCTACCAATCCCGCTTCTTTTTTTGTGGCTGCTTTTGTTGTCTCTTAAAGATCCTTTTTTATCTGCTCCCGTAATTCTTTCTCTCTCTACATTCCACATTAGAATTTCTCTCTACATTCTACATTAGAATTTTCTTTCCACACCCTTATATTGAAGATCCTCCCTCTTTCTATCCACTTTTCTGATTTTCTGAGAAGTCTTTCCTTGGAATCACAGGCTTCTTGTGACAGTTGATCCCCATCTGACTGCTGCTTAAACAAGCTCAAATGTTTCTGTCCTGCGGGTTTAGTCTGTCTTCTCCAGCGCACCTCCTACTTCGTTAGTTGTTTTTGTTGTTTAATTTTTTATTAATTTATCTAACAAATGTTTTGGTCTTACCTATATCAGGGGCTATGCTGGGTCCAGGGTAGTAGCATAGTACTTGTTAGTTTATAAAGTGATTTTCATATATAATCTTCATAACAATCCTGTGAGGTATAGGCCTTTTAAGTATCTCCGTTTCATAGATGAGGAAAATTAAGCTCAGTGATATTACGTAGCTTATCTAACGTCATACAATGAGTAGCAGAGCCAGTGTCATCTGAATCCACATCCTGTAGTTTCTCCACTACTGACTGTTAAAGATAGCCAGTGGGCAAACAATTATCTGTCTAATCCCGTTTGATATTCCATATTATAATTTGTTTCTATTACTGGGTTGATCTTAGATGGCACAATGGGGATGGAGAGCAGACAGGCTCGATTTTCCTTTCTTATTAGTTGTCTAAATTTCCTAGGGCTTCTCTGTATATAATTTTTGTGTTTTTACTTTTGTTAGGCGTTTGAGAACAACCTTTTTCGTGCCCCAATTTATCTTCATAAGATGCCAGAAACCGACTTCCTTATCATTCGAACAAGACAAGGGTACTATATTCGAGAATTAGTGGATATTTTTGTGGTTGGTCAGCAGTGCCCCTTGTTTGAAGTTCCTGGACCCAACTCCAAAAGGGCCAACACACATATTCGAGACTTTCTCCAGGTAAGAATGGGAGGATGGGGAGTGGGAGAGGATACACGTAAAAGGGTATATGGATTTGGGGGCACATCAGGAAAGATCAAACATAGGGGCTTAGCAGGGGAAGGGGCCTGGTGAGGACTTTTTACTTTGCCAAATAAAAAACATTTGATTTGTTGGGCAGGTTTTTATTTACCGCCTCTTCTGGAAGAGCAAAGATCGGCCACGGCGGATCCGAATGGAAGATATAAAAAAAGCCTTTCCCTCCCATTCGGAAAGCAGCATTCGGAAGAGGCTAAAGCTCTGCGCTGACTTCAAACGCACAGGTCGTCAGTTGTGACTGATTATCTGTCCTCTCTGCCTCTTTCCAAGAAAGGAGTTATGGCTTTCAGTTAAAGGATACGCATCCAGCCAATAAAATAAAAATAGAAGTTGATAGTCATCAAAAAGAGGGGGTAGCAGCTCTTCTAATTATGGAGGCTCTGATTGCTTTCTGATTTTGCCTACCAGGAGAACCAGTGTGATTGTGAAATGTCTTATATGAGATGAAGGACACCTAGCAGTAGGGGTTTTCTTGGCAGGACAGTCAGGCTAACTGTGGCCAGGCCTGATACTTTCTAGGACATTGCCTGATTCAGTCTTTGTTTGCTCTCCTTGTTGCTGTCAGTGAAAGGGCCTTTGAAATTCAAAACGATCTCATTCTCTCTGTGTGTCTTTTCTAGGGATGGACTCAAACTGGTGGGTGCTGAAGTCTGATTTTCGTTTACCAACTGAAGAGGAGATCAGAGCTATGGTGTCTCCAGAGCAGTGCTGTGCCTACTATAGCATGATAGCTGCAGAGCAGCGATTGAAGGTGAACACCTTCCTCTTAGGCACTGCTGATGCCTTTGGGGTTTTTTTCAGAGAGATGAGGATAGAGACTGTCTTCACTGGCTTAGAAATGACGCTTACGGCCGGCCCGGTGGTGCAGCAGTTAAATGCGCACGTTCCACTTTGGCGGCCCAGGGTTTGCCGGTTCAGATCCCGGGTGCAGACGTGGCACCGCTTGGCAAGCCACGCTGTGGTAGGCATCGCACATACAGTAGAGGAAGATGGGCACGGATGTTAGCTCAGGCCAGTCTTCCTTAGCAAAAAAGAGGAGGATTGGCAGCAGTTAGCTCAGGCTAATCTTCCTCAAAAAAAAAAAAGAAATCATGGTTACTAGATTATTACCAATTATTTAAAAATTCAGGGCTGGCCCCATGGCCGAGTGGTTAAGTTTGCACGCTCTGCTTCGGAGGCCCAGGGTTTCACTGGTTCCGATCCTGGGTGCCGACATGGTACCGGCTCATCAGGCCATGCTGGGGCGGCATCCCACATAGCAGAGCCAGAAAGACCTACAGTTAGAATATACAACTACGTACCAGGGGGCTTTGGGGAGAAGAAGATAAAAAAGAAGGTTGGCAACAGATGTAGCTCAGGTGCCAATCTTTAAAAAAAAAAGATTCAAACTATATGAGGTACTCTGTGTACATCAGTTCTGGGGAAAACTGCAGTGTAGCTAAATCTCAGTGGGACGGCTTAATGAGAGACTTAGGCGTATTGGTTTACTTTGAAAATGGTTGCTCGTCCATCTACATAGTGACTTGAATCTCTCTTCTTTACAAGACAGACATGTAAGCAGGGAAAGTACTTCTCAGTTGTTTTCCATAGTGTTCCAGGTGGTCAGAGATGATGCTGGTGCTGGACATGTGGTTTAGGTAGGGAAGATCTAGCTGGGGTGGGATAGCACAACTCTGTCCCACTGAGGTAGTGAGTCTGAGTTAATGAGCATCTCTATTTAGCTTCCTTATGGGCCTTTGCTACCTATGTGTCAGCTGGTAAGTTCCTTGAAATGTGGTAATGTATCTTCTGATAGCCTAAGGATATAGAATGGTGATAGATACAGCAAAGATTTTACAGAATCCATTCTCTGTGCAAAATGTGCTTTGATATTCTGTCCTTGGTATTCAGTGAAACTTGGACTTTTTGTTTTCCAACTTATTGATTGATTGATGCATGAATTTGTTCTTTTCCAGGATGCTGGCTATGGTGAGAAGTCCTTTTTTGCTCCAGAAGAAGAAAATGAGGAAGATTTCCAGATGAAGATTGATGATGAGGTAAGGCTTTACGCTAATTTTTATGAGTACATCCCATTTATCCTTTTTTTATAAAAGCTTTATTGAGACATGATTCACATACACTAAATAGCACATATTTAAAGTACACTATGATTTGATGTATGTTTATACCTGTGAAATCCTCACGACAAGATATTGAGTGTATCTGTCACCCCCAAAAGTTTCTTTGTGTCCCTTTGAAATCTCTTTCTCCTGCCTACTCCCTTTTCTCCACCCTCCTTGTACCTTGACAACCACTGATCTGGTTTTCTGTCACGATAGATTAGTTTGCATTTTCTAGAATTTTAGATAAATGGAATCATACAGTATATATTCTTTCTTTTTTTTAATTATGGTAAAATATACATAACATAAAATTTACCATCTTAACCTTTAAGTGTACGGTTCAGTAGTATTAAGTACATTCACATCGTTGTACAGCCAATCTCCAGAACTCTTTTCATCTTGCAAAACTGAAATTCTATACCCATTAAATAGTAACTCCCCATTGCCCTCTCCCCCAGCCCCTGGCAACCACCATTCTACTTTCTGTTTCTATGAATTTGACTACTCTAGGTACTTCACCTTAGTGGAATCAGACAGTATTTGTTTTTATGTGACTGGTTTATTTCATCTAGCGTAATATCCTCAAGGTTCATCCATGTTGTAGCATGTGTTAGACTTTCCTTCCTTTTTAAGGCTGAATAATTTGTATGTGTACACCGCATTTTGTTTATCCCTTCATCCATTGATGGACATTTGTGTTGCTTCCACCTCCTGGCTATTGTGAGTAGTGCTGTTATGAACTTGGGTGTGCAAATACCTCTTCCAGACCCTGCTTTCAGTTCTTTTGCATGCATATCCAGAAGTGGGATTGCTGGATCATATAGTAGTTCTATTTGTAGTGTTTTCAGGAACTTCCATACTGTTTTCCAAAGCAGGTGTCATTCTATATTCCTATCAACTGTATAATAAGAGTTCCAGTTTCTCCACGTTCTTGCCAACACTTATTTTTTGATATATGTTATGCAAATACTGTCTCCCATTCCATAGATTGCCTTTTCACTCTGTTGTGTCCTTTGATGCAGAGAAGTTTTTAATTTTGATGTGGTCTAATTTATCTAATTTTACTTTTGTTGCTTGTGCTTTTGGTTCCATATCCAAGAAATTGTTGCCAAATCCAGTGTGATGAAGCTTTTCAACTATGTTTCCTTCTAACAGTTTTATATTTTTAGTTCTTACATTAGGTCTTTGATCTGTTTTGAGTAATTTTTGTATATGATGTAAGGTAAAGGTACAACTGCATTATTTTACATGTGGATATTCTGTTTTCCCAGCACCATTTGTTGAAAATATGTATTCTTTCTTGTCTGTC
Source organism: Equus quagga (assembly GCF_021613505.1). Taxonomy (NCBI): domain Eukaryota; kingdom Metazoa; phylum Chordata; class Mammalia; order Perissodactyla; family Equidae; genus Equus; species Equus quagga. The sequence continues at coordinate 68,646,464 of NC_060276.1, read as the reverse complement.
TTCTTTCACTCTATAATTATGTTCTGATTCATCGAAGTTCTTGTGTGTATTGATAGTTTGTTCTTTTTTATTGCTGCATAGTATTCCATAGTATGGGTACCACAGTTTGTTAACTAATCGCCTGTCAAAGGACATTTTGGTTGTTCCCAATTTGGGGCTATTATGAGTAAAGCTGCTATGAACGTTCATGTATAAATCTTTGCATGGACATATGTTTCCTTTTTTTCTTGGGTAAATACCTAGAAATGGAATTCCTGGTCATATGGTAATTCTACATTTAACCTTTGGAGGAACTGCCAGAGTGTTTTCCACAGTGGCTGCACCATTTTACATTCTTACCAGCAATGTGTTGAGGGTTCCAGTTTCTCCACATTCTTGTCAACACTTATTATTTTCCATTTTTTTCTTTTATTTGTTATTATAGCCCTCCTACTGGATGTGAAGTGGTCTCTCATTACAGTTTTAATTTCCGTTTCCCTAGTGGCTAAGGATGTTGAGTGTCTTTTCATGTGCTTATTTATTATCCAGATGTCTTCTTTGGTCAAGTATCTGTTCATCTCTTTTGCTCATTTTTATTTTTAATAAGTTGCTTTTTTTTCTTATTACTGAGTTTTGAGAATTCTTTCTGTGTTCTAGGTCCGAGTACTTTATCAAGTATGTGATTTGCAAAGATTTTCTCCCAGTCTGTGTCTTATCTTTCAGTTGTCTTAACATTGTTTTATGAAGAACAGAAGTCCAACTAGTCAGTCTTCTCTGTTGCTTGTGGTTTTGGTATTGTATCTAAGAAATTTTTATCTAGCTCAAAGTCAGGAAGATTTTCTCTTATGTTTTTTCTAAAACTTTTATTGTTTTAGATCTTACGTTTAGATCCATTTTGAGTTAATGTTTGTATAGGGTACAAGGTATAGATTAGGGTTCCTTTTTTGCACATGAATGTACAGTTCTAGCACCATTTGTTAAAAAGTTGCATGATCTTTTGAAACAAAAATTTGATCATATCATTCTGTTGCCCAAAGACTTCCTTTTTGGGTCCTCATTTCTTTTAGGAAGAAGTTCTTAATGTGATTTACCAGGCTCTATGTGATTTGGGTCTTGTAAATACCTCTAATCTCCTCTCATCTACTGTCACTGCCCATCTTGTACTCTAAGCTCCAAACATACTAAAGTTCATTCAGTTCACTAAATTGTTTTCTGTTGAAAGAAATCTCAGAGGTTTGCAACTGCTATTCCCTCTGCCTAGAATATTTTCTCTTCACTCCTCTACCATCTGACCTTCATCTACAAGTTATAATCTGTTAGAAGCTTTTTCTGACTCTTGCCCTCACTCCTGCCCTTTATTCAGGTTGGATCATCTTCCTTTCTTTATGTACATATAGCACTTTCTACTTTCCTGTCATGGCACTCATCATGTACTATTGAATTTGGTTGGTTACTTCTCTTTCCCTCGCTGACATGAAATCCATGAGAAAGTAGTGCCTGGCATATGGTAGATACTCAGTAAATATTTGTTAGATGAGTGACTGATTATAAATGAGGTCAGATGGAGTAAGTAAAGAAGCATTGTTGTACTCTTCTTTTAAGGTTGAAGTGAAAAATGAGTGGATGTCTAATAATTTCAGAAATTAAGGATTCTGTTGAATGGCCTTCAAGAATGAGTGTTAAATAGAGTATTGGTCACTTTCTAGCTAATCATGTACACTCTTGACTGGTCTGTGTGGACAAGCACATTCCCTTTGTCTTAATGCCCTGATTATTTTGTGAGGTCTGTAAGCACTATTAAGGGTTCCAGGAGAGGACAGGCCTTTTTGACCAAACCAGTGGCAGGGGTAGAGTGGACTTTGGTTTTGTGTTGCTGGGATTGGGGCCAGTGCTTTATAAAGCATGCTTATCATCTAATTATGAGAATATATAGGCCATTCTAAAGAAGCCATTTGAGCAAATGGACAATCAAATGTCATCAGTCCAACTTACCTCCTTGAGCATCATGAGAGTGGGGGCAACATTGTCTTTGAAAACTCTCAGTGAAGCCCAAGGGACACCACTGTTGCACATATTTTTTTTTTTTTTTGAGGAAGATTAGCCCTGAGCTAATATCTGCCACCAATCCTCCTCTTTTTGCTGAGGAAGACTGGCCCTGAGCTAACATCCATGCCCATCTTCCTCCACTTTATATGTGGGACGCCTGCCACACCATGGCTTGCCAAGCGGTGCCATGTCCACACCCGGGATCCAAACCAGCGAACCCTGGGCCACCAAAGCGCAACGTGCACACTTAACCGCTGTGCTACCAGGCCGGCCCCTTGACCTCTATTTAATATCATGATTTAAGTACCACAAGAAAGAAGAACATCAGGCTGAGTACTGGGCAACTTTATGTAACTATTGGTCTTTGTGTACAGTTTAATAAAGCATCAAATTTTCCATCATTGTAGTTCTTCCAACCTTCTAAGTATGGCTAGATAGAGCAAATGTTTCCCACAGCCCTTAGAATCTTCTCCTCTACCTCAGGTTCGCACTGCTCCTTGGAACACCACAAGGGCTTTCATTGCTGCCATGAAGGGCAAGTGTCTCCTAGAGGTGACTGGGGTGGCAGATCCCACAGGGTGTGGTGAAGGATTCTCCTATGTGAAGATTCCAAACAAACCAACACAGCAGAAGGTAAGATGTCTGAATTTCTAGAAAGCGAAAATCCAAGGAGGAAGAAATGGAGATTGAGGAGTGATCCGAGATGAATGGGGCAGAGGATCTGGAAAGCAGTTAAGTTGACAGGATGACTTAGATGCCTACTATAAGGAGTTCAACTTGTTAGGTTTCTTACCTGTTTTGTTTTGTTTTGTTTTGTTTTTGAGGTAGGATGATAAGGAGCCTCAGCCGGTGAAGAAGACAGTGACAGGAACAGATGCAGACCTCCGTCGCCTTTCTCTGAAAAATGCCAAGCAGCTTCTGCGTAAATTTGGTGTGCCTGAGGAAGAGGTGGGTGTGACAGAGGAAAACTTCGAGGTTCGAGGAGCTTGTAGTGAGAGGGAAAAGCTAGGAGGCAGACATAAGGAACTATCTAGAGAATTTTGTGGTATAAGTTGTATTAGACTGGATCTCGGAGACTTCTCAGTAGTTAGCTTTCCATTTAACCTGCTTTGAGTGAGTTTTTTTTGTCTGACTCTCTAACTGTGTGCCTTGGTTTCTCCTGTGAAATCCCTGCATGATTTGTGTATATGTGTGTGTTCCTCTCTCTTTCAGATTAAAAAGTTGTCCCGCTGGGAAGTGATCGATGTGGTACGCACAATGTCAACAGAACAGGCCCGTTCTGGAGAGGGCCCCATGAGTAAATTTGCCCGTGGATCAAGGTTTTCTGTGGCTGAGCATCAAGAGCGTTACAAAGAGGAATGTCAGCGCATCTTTGACCTACAGAACAAGTGTGTTGTTTTAGTGCTGCAGAAAGTCTAAGCTAGAAAGGGGAGGGGTTGCAGACACTAGTCTATAATGAAGAGGAGACCACCTAACAATTTAGCTAGATGGTCAGGCATCTGAGATTTCAGGGTGGTATTCATAATGCTGCTAGAGTGCCTTCTCCCTTCAAGAACTTGGCAAAGGTTTTAAATGGCATGAGGTTCTAGGTTTGAGCTCTAGGTTCCCTGGCAACTTTTGTGGCCTTCTTGGGCCTGGCAGCTATCGCAAAGGTGATAGGGGACAGATAGGATTTTTTCTAAAGGCTCAGTGATGAGAGGAAAGTAATGTCCTATTAAAAATGACCAGTGTGCTAATTTGTTTCTCAAGCTTTCTCCAGGAATTCTGAAAGAGTTGCTGTACTATTTCATATTTCAAACTTGCCTTGCTGACTAAATGTCTAGGAAAACTTTGTAAAGCTTTTCTGTTAAGGGCCGCATGTCCTATTGGATTTTGAGTTTTCCTTTTTAAGATCAATTTCCCAATTTCCTACTCTTGCCTAAAACTGTATTTCTTCAGGTCTTTCTACACTTTCCTGTTTCCCCTCATCTTAATTTAACGTGATTTTTTCTCTTTTAAGGGTTTTGTCCTCAACCGAAGTCTTATCAACTGACACAGACAGCAGCTCAGCTGAAGACAGTGACTTTGAAGAAATGGGAAAGAACATTGAGAACATGTTGCAGAATAAGAAAACCAGCTCTCAGCTATCACGTGAACGGGAGGAGCAGGAGCGGAAGGAACTACAGCGGATGCTACTGGGTGAGGGTAGTGGCTTCACAGACAGACAGACAAGAAAGAGGAAGATCGAAAAAGTATAAATAACTGAACACTAATAACTGAGGCAAAGCTGGAGGCAGAAGTAGGGGATGAGTGTAGAAAAGTCTGTAGGTGAGGTAGAGAGATTACTGCAAACTGGACTCTAGGTTTGTCCGTGGGACACAAATTGAAGAGATGCTGCCAATCCACTACTGTCTCTGATGTATCAGGCCTGACTGAGCCAGGGCTCTCAGTGCTGTACATCAAGTGAGCTTTCTGGGCATTTGTCCTACAGGGTAAGAGTGTTTAATACAGAATCCATGGATGAATTTGGGGGGTTGTTCTTGAACCCTCTGAAATCACATGTAAATTCTGTTCAGATGTGCCTTTTCTGAGGAGAAGATCATGGCTTTCAGAAGATTCTCAAGGGTGTCTTAGACCTTAGAAAGTGAAAAATTACCAACCAAAAATTGCAGAAGTTGAGGGTGGGGATGATAAAGGCCTGAACTGGCTTAGGATATGGACATTGAGAATGAAAAGAGGAGAAAAGTCAAGGTGACCTTAAGATTTCGCTCTGGGCTTGCTAGAAAGATGGTGGTACCATTGGTTAAAGTAGTACATGTCAGAGAAAGGAGCAGGTTTAAGAAGGGAAGGTGTAATGTGTGGAGTTCGAGGTCCCCATGATACTTTCCAGCATAGACGTCAGGCAGGCAGTTGGAAACTTGGATGTGGATACTGAAAGAGAGGATAAGGCTGAAGATGAAGATTTAAATGACTATTCTCACTCATAATAGTCTTTCCTTTGTTTTCTCCTCTCTGTGAAAGCTTTGCGTAATTTTCTTGTTCTGACCGCTTTATAAAGATGTCATAAAGCCTTTCCCCCAGTGTGGTCCTGGACCAGCAGTGTCTATATCACATGGGAGCTTGTTAGAAATGCAGAATCTCAGACCTCACCCCAAACCTACGGAATTAGAGTCTGTATTTTAACGAGATCCTCAGTTGATTCCTCTTCATTCATATTAAAGTTTGAGAAGCATACTCTAGGCCTTAAGACTGGACGTTTTCTGTGGTGCCATTTTTTCCCTTGGGTGCTTTTTTTTAATGTGATCATCAACTACTTCCTGCTTGCACTTTCCTCTTGCACTGTTGTTCAGAGGAATCAGAATACAGCTACTGCTCTTCTCTCCCCTAGAACAAACATGTAGTTCTTTGAGATCCTTTCAGAACTTTTTGTACTTAAAAAATGGGAACATTGGCAGTGGTCGAATGAAGTCAGGAAAGGACAAAGCAGTGTGTTCTTGGGGCTGGTGGTGACTTTGGTGCTTTCTGTAGAACCATAGTTTTGTGGTATGTTGAGCTTCGAGGTCTCCACTCAACCCCAAGAAAATGGCCATTTAGGTGGTAGGGGGAATGTGTGGAAATCTTTTTCTGCCTTGCAGCAGCAGGTTCCGCAGCATCAGGAAACAATCACAGAGATGATGACACAGCTTCTGTGACTAGCCTTAATTCTTCTGCCACTGGCCGTTGTCTCAAGATTTATCGCACATTTCGAGACGAAGAGGGGAAAGAGTATGTTCGCTGTGAGACGGTCCGAAAGCCAGCTGTCATTGATGCCTATGTGCGCATACGGACCACAAAGGATGAGGAATTCATGTGAGTTTGACTCACCACTTAGCCAGTGTGATAAGGAGAATGATGATAATACTGGGGAATAAGAGTGAGGGCAGGTGTTTGAGTTTTAGTGACAGGGTTCTGCACAGTTGTCCCTGGAAGTCTATGTTAATTGGGAACCATCTTGCTTTTAGATCTTTGGGTTTTAACAGAGCCAAATCACAGGGAGAATTCCAAATTTGCGGCAAAATAAAGGCATGTTTTCGGTTCCATCTGGGTCCTTTGTATTTCAGTTGGTTGGTTGGCAAAAATCCCAGGGATAACTCAGGACTTCTCATTCTGAGAGAGACCTCTCTGCAAAGGGGAGGCTAATGAGTGGGGGTGATGGGAATGCCAGGTAGCCCCTTTTCTTTCAGTCTGAATGGATTACTTGAGTTCTCAGATGTTTAGCTATTGGGACAGTCTTCTTGGTTTAAGTTTGCTTATGGTCCTATGATATTTTTTTTCCCCCTCTGTTATTCAGTCGAAAATTTGCCCTTTTTGATGAACAGCATCGAGAAGAGATGCGAAAAGAACGGCGGAGGATTCAGGAGCAACTGAGGCGGCTTAAACGGAACCAGGAGAAGGAGAAGCTTAAGGGACCTCCTGAGAAGAAGCCCAAAAAAATGAAGGAGCGTCCTGACCTAAAAGTCAGTATAACAAAGCAAAGGAAGAAAGCATACCTTCTCCCTTAGCTTTTAGCATCCTCCCTTACTGGGAATGAGGGCAGTATTGTGGAAAGCTAGTTTGAAGTGATGTGGCTATTTGGGTGGTATCAGCGCTAGTGTGACTACCGACAACACCCCAGCTAATCTGGTATCACTGGGTATCATTTTATACTTTATTAGAAATATTTTTCTAGGGGTTGAGATAGGTTTGGTGGATTTTTTTACATGTGCATTTATGTACATATATACGTATACACACATCTTGCTTTTAAATTCTATATATTAAAAGAAACAACAGAAAAAAACATACTGTACAGGTTGCTTTTTATAACTTAGGTAGGATTGCAGATATTACTGTGCAATATAACTGTAATGTGCACTGTAAAATGAGGCAGCTTTGGAATAGTGGAAAGAGCCATGGACTTGGAAGCAAGATCTGGCTTCAGGTTTTGGTTCTGCCATTTAATAGCTCTATGACCTAAACCTCTCCAAACCTGTTTTCTATAAAATGATACCTGTCACACAGTGGTGTTGTCTTAAGTGATAGAATGCATGGGAAGCACTTGATAAACTATAAAGTTCTCAACAAATGTAAACTGCTGTTAACATGTACTGAGGTGGATGTTTTACTGTTCCTTTCTTGTATATGATATTATATACATAAGATACAGTATTGACCCCATTTTACAAATGAATCTGAAGGCAGCTGCAACACTGAGATGTAGACTTGGTATTATTGAGCCTTTTTCTTGGAGCTGGGAATATGTTTGTGCCAGCTGCCTCTGCTGCTGGATGCAGCCTTGGTCTTCCAATGGCCTTTCTCCTGTGTATTTAATATTTTTGTAGTTTACAAGTTAAATTGGGAATGGAAATCCTCTCCCTTTTCTTCCTCACTTGATTTTTAAAGAAATGTGCAGTCTCTGAATTTCATTTTATTTTTCATGTGTAATTTCCATAACGTGCTTCTGTCTAGTGGCTTTTGGTTGAAAGGTGTATAACAATTCTGTTAGAACAAGAGTTCTGAGCTTGCCTTTGTTTCTCTCTTGCCTTGTATGTCTTTCTTAAAGCTAACATCATGCAGCCTGCTTACTTTTGACATATTGGTACTTTTTCCTTTTGCAGCTGAAATGTGGGGCTTGTGGTGCCATTGGGCACATGAGGACAAACAAATTCTGCCCCCTCTATTATCAAACAAATGCTCCACCTTCCAACCCTGTTGCCATGACAGAAGAGCAGGAGGAGGAGTTGGAAAAGACAGTCATTCATAATGATAATGAAGAACTTATCAAGGTTGAAGGGACCAAGATTGTCTTGGGGAAACAGCTAATTGAGAGGTAAGGGATAACAGACAGTGCTGCAGGAGAGATCTGTGAGAGGTTGGTGATATTGATACGTGGTTGGGGTAGATGTGTGATGTGTTCTCTGAACTGGAACTAAGGGCATAGGAACTTTGATGGATTTTCCTCAGTAATTGTTACAAGGAATGAAAATTACAGTAATGAGTAAAGCACTCATTAAGCTCCACCACTTGCCCTTGGGCATGCTACCTAACTGTTCTTATTTACAACTTAACTAACTTTCCTTATTTACAAAATAAAATCACCCTTACAGGGCAGTTATGAAGAAAAGCTAAAGAGACTAAAGCATGTTGTCCACTGCCTGGCATATGGTAGATATTCTTCCTGTTCTACTTCCAGGCACTGGTAATATTTGTAAGGTCCCTGATCTGAGTGTTCTGATAAGGGACTGTCTGAAAGGATTAAGGAGACATGAAGTGTGCTTATATCTACCTGTCTCTTGCCCTCAGAGAATTTAATAGATAATCAAGTGGAGAAGTTTTTAAATTAAAAAAAAAATTTCCCCTAAGTTTTTAGTTTGAAAACTGCCAACCTACAGAAAAGTTGAAAGAATAATACAATATACTGTTCCTCTGAATTCACCAACTGTTAACATTTGTCACATTTGTTTCATCTTTATATATCTAAAACTTTTTCTTTTCAGCTAACCATCTGGATATAAGTTGCAGGCACCATGACGTTTCGCTCATAAATTCTTTAGCACACATCTCCTAAGAATAAGGATATAACAACATGATACTATTATTGTACCTAAGAAAATTAACATTAATTCAGTAGTATCTAATAATCAATCCTTATTCAAATTTCTCCCGTTGTCTCAATGTTCTTTATTGCCTGCCCCCCTGCCCCCAACTTGGGATTCAATCCCAGTTCAAACGTTAAGTATTTTGAGTGTCTCTTAATCTAGGACTATTCTCCCCACCTTTTTTGTTTTTCATGACATTGAATTTTTTTAAAGAGTCCAAGCCAATTGTGTCATAAAATATTCTGCATTCTGGAATAGTCTGATTGTTTTCTCATTGATTATATTCATATTAAATGTCTTCAGCAAGATTACTACGTAGGTGTTACTGTGTACTAGGTACACCACATCAGGAAGCACATAATGTCAGGCTTTCTCCCTGTTTGGTCATGAAGTGGTGATCCCCAGATCCCTCTATATTAAAAGTGTTTTTCCCTTTGTAATTAATATGTGGATGAGTATCTTGTTCCGTAACAGTCTTTCTCTCAATAGTTTTAGCATCTGTTGATGATAATTGCCTAACTCAGTTATTACGTTAAGGGTTGCAAAACAGTTTCTGATTCTAGCATTCTTTCTACATTAACTGGTATTCTATAAAGAAGAGCTTCCTCTCCCTTTTTGTATGAGTATTACCATGGATTCTTAAATTCTTTCCTTTGTAAAGTTAATGTATTACAATTTGTTAGCATCATTATTTATTTTGATGCCCATGTTGTCCCAAATTTGACTCCTTCAGGCCAGAAACTGTGTGCTTTTGAAATGACCCTATAAATCTTTGAGAACTTTTTTGCTTTCTGGCACAGGATGTTTCAGGTTCTCCTGGAAATTTCCCTGTCCCAGACCTAGAATCAGCCATTTCTCCAAGGAACCCTGGTTCCTTTTATTGGGGAATGATATTAGAAACCACGATCTAGATGTTAGGTAGACTCATTGCCACTGAAATGTCATTGCTTCTAGGCTCTTAGTGTATAGAACTAGGAAATATACATATGTTGTAAATCACAACTTCATATCGATACCTCCAATTCAAATTGTATCTACAGGTTCTTCCTCATCTTCCCCCATTTCATATTTGTATCCTTTCTCTGGTTCCCAGCATCAATATATTTTTTCATTTGCTCTGTCCTATGATATGTACAAAATAGTTTGAGAATTACAATAACAATACCACTGCCAACAACAAACCTATGAAGTAGATTCAAAGTGTTTTCTGTAGTTTGTTGTCCTTGGACTACATGCCATTGAAGTTGTACAGTCAGGGTATTATATTTGAAATATATTTGAATTCTTTTTTGTGTGTAATTTTTAATCAATTTGATATACAGTTATATTCATTTGTTTCTGTTTCTATTAAGTTTTGGGTTCTTTTTTCCATCCTTGTTGATTTAATTTATCAGTATCTATAATAGTCATGCTTTGAAGCACATTAGAAAAGGAAAATGTAGTATGTTGATCTCCTACAGTGGGAGGGAAGAAAGTGGATGGGCTTTTAATGATTGAGGGAAACTCGAACCAGTTTTTCTTTTCAAACCAGTTTTTAATTTCTTCCTTGTTTTCATTCTGAATAAGTTTCCTAGCCCTTTAGCCCTAAGATAGAATGTTGGAGCTAGAACGATTCTTGAAATTCCTTTAGCCTAGTTCCCTTATCTTCCAAATAGGAAACAGGTGAAATTGTGATTTGCCTAGTTCTTTATTAATTTGGAGATCCTGTGAGGCCTTGCCTGATCTGAGCCTTAGAATGTGGGTGTCTGGCCTTTGGTTTGGCTTTTTCCTCCCCAGGCTCATGCTCAGTTGCTTTTTTTCTGAGGACTAGAAATAGGGACTTCATGCTATGAAACTGTTATTGATTGCAGTGCAGATGAGGTTCGCAGAAAATCTCTGGTTCTCAAGTTCCCTAAACAGCAACTTCCTCCTAAGAAGAAACGACGAGTTGGAACCACTGTTCACTGTGACTATTTGAATGTGAGTATCTGCATTGGTTCTTTCTGACCAGATGGGGTTCTCATTGATTCTCTCCCAGGCCTCTAAGCCACAGCTCTGACACGGCCTTAGAGTCTCCCTTTGGCCTTGCCCTGAAAATTGTGTATACTGTTCATTACAAAATTAAATAAGTATATGTTTAATATATTTAGCTAGCTAGAAAGTATTATTTGTTTATTTTATCTAAAGAAGCATTTTGATTTCTTGTTTCTCCTTAGAGACCTCATAAGTCCATCCACCGGCGTCGGACAGACCCCATGGTGACATTGTCATCCATCTTGGAGTCTATCATCAATGACATGAGAGATCTTCCAAATGTGAGTTTATTGCATTCATATCTACAGTAGGGATGGCAAGGCCCTTTGTTCTGTCTGTGATTTCAGAGAGAAGGCAGTAGAGTATAGTCCTAGGTACCTGGAACTCCTAATTCTTTGGGATGTAGTTTTTTGGGTTTTTTTTTTTTTAGCAGCTTAGTAGAGGAAACCGTCAGCCCTGCTCCATCTAGAAAGATTCCTTTGAGAGTTGATGGCCAGGTAGAGAGTTAAGATGTAAGAGAGTCTTCAGGAAGTGGCTCCGGCAAGTGTTCTTTGCTCATGGATGGTGCTGGCTCTTATTTGCACAGACATACCCTTTCCACACTCCAGTCAATGCGAAGGTTGTAAAGGACTACTACAAAATCATCACTCGACCAATGGACTTACAAACACTCCGTGAAAATGTGCGTAAACGCCTCTACCCATCTCGGGAAGAGTTCAGAGAGCATTTGGAGCTAATTGTGAAGAATAGCGCAACCTACAATGGTAAGAATCACCTGTTCCTTGACTGCAAAGGTCACTTTCAGATCTTTCTTTGTCCTTTACTAGTCGTAAATTCAGATTAGATTGGACTGACTGAAAAGACCTGCAATATATTAGGGCATTTTGGGGTTTTGAAAATCAGGTAGTAAACATTTTAGTCATTTAATAAATATTGCTTCTTTTTATTAACACTTTTTAATGTATCCTCTAGAGAATTTGGAGTCTGTCTGTTGAAATGAAACAGTTGCATGGGGAGCAGTGGGAGGAAGAAGTGGGTCTAGGGAAATAGAAGGGAGAGGCATTTGATGTGGATGGAACCTGTGTACCATATGTGCCTGTTATGACCGTATTTGCTGTATGTGAATCTTTGATTTGATCTACAAATCTGTTATATGTCTACTTTGCTCAAAAGCTGCAAAGGCAAGGAAGAAATCTGTTTTCTGAGTCTTGAAGAGGGGGAAACAATACAGCTTCTGCATGTAAAGGATGAAGTTTTCTGGTTTCCCGTTGTATCCTGAGTACATATAAGTGTAGAGCTTAAGAGTACAGACAGAGTATGAATCATGGCTCTGCCACTTATTAATTGCGTTACCTTAGACAAGTTATTCACCCTCATGTAGCCTCTTTAGTTTTCTCATCTGTAAACGTGGGACAATAGTAGTACCTAGGTTTTAAGACCTTTCATAAACAGGCCTGACCCATTTATCTAGTCTCATCTCCAATGACTGCCTCCCATACCTACTATAGACTTCTGCCACACTCAGCGTTATATTTCACTAACTATCCTATGCTGTTTCTTCATGTCTTTGCACAGTCTTTGCCCTCTGTCTGGAATACCCTTTCTTCCCTTTCAGTGGTGAATTGCCATTCATATTTCCAGACCAACTCATATCATCCCTTCATGAAAACTTATTCAAATTCCCTAAAATATCCATTTTTCGATTCTCTGTGCCCCCCATCACAATTAAGTCAACTTTTATAGCTCTTACTGTGTTTATATATAATTATTTATATATCTGATTCTCCCACCACTTTGTGACCTCCTAGAGAAATTCTCTCTTATTCATCTCTGTATTCCCAGGGCCTAGGAGAGTGCTGGGCACATTCAAGGGAAGAATAAGTTTGTTAGGCCCAACTGTCATTCAAGTTGCAAAGCTAAATACTTAAACAAAAATCAGATTGGAGGGGGAATTGGGAAGATAAGAGTTGACTTTGAAATTATAGAGCTTAAGATACCTGTGGGTCATTTAGGTGGAGATATTAGTAAAAAATTGGAAATTTAAAAGTTGTGACTTTCTCACAGCCTTACATCCCCTTCTACCTCAATCTTCTTTCTTTTTCATACCTGACTGCTGATGATAGTACTCATAGTACTACCAGCCAGCCCTGGTGGTCTGGTGTTTAAGATTCGGTGCTCTCACTGCCACAGCACAGATTTATTTCCTGGTCAGGGAACCACCCCACCTGTGTGTTGGTTGTCATACTGTGGCAGCTGTATGTTGCTGTGATGCTGAAAGCTATGCCACCAGTATTTCAAATACCAGCAGGGTCACCCATGCTGGACAGGTTTCAGTGGAGCTTCCAGACTAAGTCAGACTAGGAAAAAGATCTAGCTATCCACTTCCAAAAAAATTCACCGTGAAGACTCTGTGAATAGCAGTGGAGCATTGTCTCATATAGCACCGGAAGGTGAGATGACAGTGCAAAAAAGACCAGGCAGGGTTCTGCTCTGCTGTACACAGGGTCGCTAGGAGTCGAAATCGACTCCACAGCACTAACAACAAAGTAATACTACCAGTGGCACCAAGTGCTTTACTTGCATTAGTTTCTTCATTTCACCATAAGAAATCTCTGAAATGGGTACTACTGTAATCCTCATTTTATAGAGGAACAGACAGGTAAATCACACTGCTAAAGAGTGGCAGAGATGTGAATCGAGATATAGCTAGCTGCAGAGCTTGTGCTCTTAACCACCATACTCCATATACTCTTCTCCACTTGTTCTCTTCTCCTTCACACCTCTCAGAACCCCACAGTTGCCTTCTGCAGGACCTTTAGCAACCTCCTAATTGCTGGATCATGTGGCCACATTTCAGAAGTATCTTTTATTTGAACAGCTTTATTGAGATATAATTCTCATACCATACAATTCACTCCTTTAAAGTGGTCAGTTTAATGTGTATTATCCATGTTATAACATGTATCAATACTTCATCCTTTTTTATTACCACATAATATTCCATTGTATAAACATACTCCATTTTTAAAATCTGTTTATCAGTTTATGGACATCTGGGTTTTTTGTACTTTTTGGCTAATATAAATAATGCTGCTGTGAACATTTGTATGCAGCCTTTGTGTGGACATTTGTTTTCATTTCTCTTCGATATATACCTGTGAGTGGAATTGCTGGTAACACATGGTAACTCTGTGTTTAACTTTTTGAAGAACTGCCAAACCGTTTTCCAGAGCAACTGCACCATTTTACAATCCCACCAACAATGTGTAAGGGTTCCAATTTCTCCACATCTTTGTCAACACTGTTATTGTCCATCTTTTTTTATTCTAGCCATCCTAGTGAATGTGAAGTGGTATCTTATTCTGCTTTTGATTTGAACTTCCCTAATGACTAATGATGTAGAGCATCTTTTTCCCCCCAGTTTTATTGATATAATTGACATACATCACTGTAGAAGTTTAAAGCGTACAGTGTAATGGTTTGACTTACATATATTGTGAAATGATGACTGCAGTAAGTTTAGTTAGCATCTGTCATCTCATATGGATACGATGAAAAGAAAAAGCGCAAAATAAAGTTTTTTTCCTCGTTGTTCTCGTGATGAGAACTCTTAGAATTTACTTTCTTAACAACTTTCATGTATACCATACAGCAGTGTTAACTATAGTCCTTGTGTTGTATATTACATCCCTAGTACTTATTTATCCTATCGCTGGAAGTTTGTTCCTTTTGACCACCTTCCTCCATTTCCGCCTTCCCCCACCCTTTGCCTCTGGTAACCACAAATATAATCTCTTTTTCTATGAGATTGATTTTTCCCCCCAGATTCCACATATAAGTGTGATCATGCAGTGTTTGTCTTTGACGTTGAGCATCTTTGCATGTGCTTAGAAGTGTCTTTCTCGAACTTTAGTGTATTTGGCACTACTGACCACTTGTTTCTCCTTGATGCTCTCTTCTCCCTTTTCCAGGAATACTTTCTCTAATCACTTTCTACCTTTTTCATTCTCCTGACTTCAGCTACCATGTATCCATTGATATCACTTTCTCCAACACATACCTCTCTTCTGAGCTCCATACTCATGTTTCCAGTTGCTGTGAAACATGTCCATTTTCCAGTGCCCTACTGGTAACTCTTTACCTGATTGTCTTTTTAGATGATGATATTACCATCCATCTAGTTGTCGACCTAGAAATATTAGTCATCGTTGATTCTCCCCTTTTCCCCCACACTCATGGTTCACTAAGTCCCATAAATTGTATCTTCTAAATTTTGCTGGAACACATCCCCTTCCTTTCAGTTTCTATTGCTACTATCTTAGTTGAAGCCCTCGTCATCTCTTGTTTGATGTGTTACAACAGCTTCCAGACTTTCCCTCTGCTGTTTCCCTTAATTCTTCACTCTATTGACAGGGTATTTTTTTCTAAAACACAAATTTGAAAAATTACTCTCCAGCATAAAATCTTCGGGGGCTTTCTATTGCCTGTGAGACCTTTGTAACATGGCCCCTCCTGCCTCTCCAAGTTCCATTCATTTCCTTTTTCTCCTCCACACATACCTGTATTCCAGTTCTTCCAAACTACTTATGGTTCCTGTTGTGAAGTGTGCTGCTTCATGTTTCTGTGAATTTGCTTACTTCTGTGTCTTTGCATACTTTTTTCTCCCTCTGGAATGTCTTTCTACCCTATTGTCTACCTGATGGACTTCTACTCTTCATTAATGACATTGCTCAAATGTCAGTCACAACAAGCCTTCCCTACTCCTCCCCTGTACACAGATTTAATTGTTGTAAAACAGCTCACAACATATTTCATAAATAACCCCTCCATATTTCGTAGCAACCAGTACATTCCTCTATTGTGCTTTTCTTAACTCAATTTTTAAAACTTTATTATGGAAATTGTTAGGCATATACAGAAGTAGAGAGAAGAGTAAATAAACCTCAGTGCACCTATTCACCCAGTTCAGCAATTCCCAGCACATGGCTGATCTTGTTTATAGTTTAGTCTGCATTTCCAGACATCGTATCATTTCGTCCAGGGATACTTGAAGCACTTATGCTCTGTCTTGCAGTGATTTATTTTCATGTCCTTCTCTTTGACAAAACCAAGAACTGTCTAAGATAGGAACTGTGTCTTATTTTCCCTTTATTCTCATCATTGAATACATCACAGGCAGTCATTAAACATTTGTTGAATGAATAAGTGAATGCTAAATTAATTAGTAGTTGAGACTAGAACTGAGGTTTAGACTCTGGGGAACACTTATAGAAAAGAATAGACAGAGGAAGATAATGAAGCAAAGGGTACTGAGGAGAAATAGAATTACTGTCTAGATGAAAATGTTTTAACTATCCCTATGATGAGCTTAAATTAAGGCAGCCATAGCAGAGAGTGTAGGAGAGAGTTCGAGGATTTTCTGGAGCTCTCTTATGGATTTTAGGGAAACTAAAGCGATAGTCTGAGGTGGAATAGAGCTTCTTTTATGACAAAGGCTTTGTATTAGCTGTATGTTGGGAGGACATCACAAACCATAAGTTCTACAAACAAAATTATAGTCATAAGTTTTATATGCTAAGTATGGAAAGATTATAAATCATGCATTGATCTCCTCAGCCATCCTTAAACAAATTATCGTTCCCCATCCATAGTCTCATTTTCAAGGTATTCAAGGCAGCAGTATAACAGTAGTGTTACCATGTGTAGATATACACAAATAAGGAAGAGAGTTAAAATTAGTTGATTGAACCATATTCTATATCTGCTATGTGTTAGGCACTGAAAAATGAAGATAAGACTGGTATGTTTGTGTAACCCAGCAGTTAGGCTGGTGCCTGGCACATATTTAGGTGCTTAAGTAAACGTGTTAAAAGTCTGGAGGGGTGTTGGCAGCTCTTGGCTCCCATTTGTAATGGTCCCATCTCTTATTGTTCCTCTGTAATTTAGGGCCAAAGCACTCATTGACCCAGATCTCTCAATCCATGCTGGATCTCTGTGATGAAAAACTCAAAGAGGTAAGACATTTAAAATAAGAGAACAGGGGCTAGCCCCGTGGCGGAGTGGTTAAGTTCGCGCGCTCCGCTGCAGGCGGCCCAGTGTTTCGTTGGTTCGAATCCTGTGCGCGGACATGGCACTGCTCATCAAACCACTCTGAGGCAGCGTCCCACATACCACAGCTAGAAGGACCCACAACAAAGAATATACAACTATGTACTGGGGGGCTTTGGGGAGAAAAAGGAAAAAAAATAAAATCTTTAATAAAAAATAAGAGAACAACAGTGGAATTTGAAAGTGGCAGGTAGCAGGGTTGAGAAAGTAGGGAATGTAACAGAAGGAATGTGGGAGTAGCAGATCTTTGGTATGTTAGAGTCTTGAAGGGAGCTTAGGAATCATATAGTCCAGTCCGTTCCTTTTGTAGATAGAAAAACTGAGGTCCATGGAAGAAAATGACTTGCTCTGGGCATCATGACTGAATAGTAGAGCTAGGATTAAAATCTAGAACCCACACAACTCTTTAGAAAGGGCCAAGGAAAGTGACTTCCCAAGAAGTCAGCTGGAGCTAAGAGATTGTGTTTTGGCAGGGAAGAATTTTAACTTTTAAAAAGATAATCTATATTCCATCCTCTCACCAAAAAAAAAAAAAAAAAAAAAGACGCTTTATAAGCTTACAAAAATACAAGTATGATAATAATGTTAATATTGAGGTAAACAGATCATAAAGGAGGATAACCAGTGACCAGTAAACATGAAAAGATTCTCAACTTGATTGATAATTGGAGAAATGCAAATTTAAACCATGATTAGATACCACTACATAGCCACCAGAAAGGCTAAAATTTAAAAAGACTTAAAAAAACCCACTGACAACACTAAGTGTTGGTGAGGATATGGAGCAGTTGGAACACAAATTTCTTCCTCGTACAGTCTGAAATGAATTTATTGCATTAGATTTCCCTTACACAAAAGTCGCTAATCAGCAATAATGTGTTCAGTGTTTTTAGCCATAGTTTTACAGCAAAACAAGTGTGTAATATTAAAACCTAACTCGGTGAAGATGTTTTTGTTCTGGGAGCTAAGTTCTTGATGCCCAGGGATGTATATTTTTGGTGATCTACAAGAATAGAAGATAGAATACCTAAAGGAGTGGTTGGTACCTCCCTTTTCATCCTTTTACTGGAATATCATTTCTCTTATCTGACCTTTTTGCCTGGAACTGAATAATTGACAATTCAGTTAGACTTTTTGGGGTGAGGGCAATAGACAACTGAACCTTAAATTATCCTTAATTTTCTTTGGTGATCACACCTCAGGGAAACTTCTACCTTTCCTTTTTGTTTCATGTCAGAAAGAAGACAAATTGGCACGTTTGGAGAAAGCCATCAACCCCTTGCTGGATGATGATGACCAAGTGGCATTTTCTTTCATTCTGGACAACATTGTCACCCAGAAAATGATGGCAGTTCCAGATGTGAGTGATCTCTATGCTAAATCTTGTGAGATGGTGTAGGGGAAATGACAGGATGATAGGCTGCACATGTGTATGTATGTTGGGGAGTCTGGAGGGGTGGTGTTTGTCAAGTCAAACTGGTGTATAATTTTAACAACCGACCTTTTAGCTTTATGAGTGTGTTATCATTGAAATCAAAGAGGCCAGGAATTTGTGGATATAAAAGGGTGTTTTCTTGTTGTTGGCATTCGGTATTTGAATGCTCCTGAACAGCCCGGGACAGAAATTAGGATGCCAGCTAATGGGAGGCTTTAGATTTAGAGGTGCTTCTTGACAAATGACAGTATGATAATTACTCAGTGTTTGTTTTCTTTTGTTTCATTTTTTGTCTTTTGCAACTTTATGGCAGGGCTGCCATGTTGATTCTCTGTATCATTTGTTGTATTGATCCTCCCTAGGAATTCTGAACTGAGTTTCCTTTTGTGTTGTAGGCATGTGTTGTGTATGTGTAATGCTATAAAACTTCTGCATGGGACTAGGGAATAAGAAATTTTAATTGTGAATATAGGGCAGGAGTTCTCACCTTATCAGGGCATAGGAACCCTTAAAGGAATCCATGAACCTCTTAAATTATATGTAAAGTTTTGTGTGGTGATGTGTCTTTGTGACCCAATGAAGGTTGAGAATCTCTGGGGTAAAGAATGGTTTCCATTTAATTTCTCATGCTTTCTTTTTACTAGTCTTGGCCATTTCATCACCCAGTTAATAAGAAGTTTGTTCCAGATTATTACAAAGTGATCGTCAGTCCAATGGATTTAGAGACTATACGTAAGGTAAGTGATTTGATCTAAAGTGTCCTTTTGGAATCAAGTAACTTTGTACATGTATCTAAGTCCCTGATTCTTTAATCACAGAATATCTCCAAGCACAAGTATCAGAGTCGAGAGAGCTTTCTAGATGATGTCAACCTCATTCTGGCCAACAGTGTTAAGTACAATGGTGGGTATTTCTCCTTTCTTTTCTCTTTTTCCATCAATCTATCCATCCAACATTAGTTGGCATTGTTAAAATTTAAGTGCGTAAAGCAGCCTTGAGCAGTGATAGCAGAATCAGTCAAGTGACTTGCTCTGCTGCCTTTTTTTTTAAGCAGGCACATATTTTAGTGTGTGTTTTGTAAAGTTTGCTAATAGCTTTTAATGATGAAAAAGCAGTACACATTTAGTTTTTAAACTTTGCAAAGCACAGGGAAATGAGATGAAAATAAAAATCAAATGGATATTACTTTAGGCTTTGAGCCATCACTGCTTTCCATGAGATGTGGAAACTCACCTATGACCCAGGCCCTTAGGTGGAGCTTAGGCAAATGTGTGGCTATAGACCACAGTGAGCTTCCTCGGAGCATGGAGTTTTTTCTCAGTGCATGAACTTGTTGAATAATATATGCCAGGTTCTGTACTAGCTACTTAATCTACTGATGGGAAAGACATAGTCACCATCCTCACGTAATTCACAATCCAGTTGTTGGAGAGAGACAGTTAAAATGCAGCTTGACAAGGGCTGTATTAGAAGGATGTACAAAGTGCACTGGAGGAGAAGGAGTACCTTCACGTAAGAGTTAGGGAAGGCTTCACAAACAAGCTAATAAAGTTCAGTTTTGAATGACTCACTTGTTAAGTACCCATTGATTAAGTACCTAACATGTGCTGGTGCTGAGAAATGCTACAAATATAAAATTAGATATGGTCCCTGCTCCTGAATTGGTTGTAGTTTAGTTGGGGGAATGGAAAAGAAAAATTAGGGAACTTAAATATTACAGTAGATACATGCATGGAGTGCCAGAGGAACATGGAAACAGGATGTCTAAATCACAGTGGGATAAGAGGAAGCTTTCTGGAAGAGAGTTTTCTTACCCTGAGTTCTAAAGGGTCAGTGGAGTTTGCTAGGCAAAGAATGTGGAGGAGAAAACGTTCTAGACAGACAGAACAGCAATATGTAAGGACAGTGAGGCCTGAAATTACATTATAGGCTTAAGAAAGAAGTTGTTGAGGTTTCAGTTAAGTGTCCACGTTGGTGAATGACTGGTTATGTGTAGAGAGGCAGATAGGAGTCAAATTATAGAGGGCCTTGTGTGCTGTATGCCATAGTTAAGAGTTTGCTTTATCCTAAGTGGGAAGGCATTGAAGGAATTAAGCAGCAAACTGACAATCCCATGTAACTCCTTAAGCAAAAGAGAAGGAGCTAAGGGCATTTGAGAGAATTGCCTAGCATACTGAGGTCTCACCTAAAACTCCACATGATTTTATGACTTTTCTCCCACAATATTCAGCAGCCCAAGTAGTATGGCTGTGAGTTTGCCAGGTAGAAGGGACAGAGAATTGGAGGGAGGAAGTGAAGGAGGAGACAACCAGAAAGACAGATGAGGAAATGGACATTCTGGACAGAGAGAACAGAATGTTCAATATCATGGAGGAATGAAAGAATAGAGCAAGTTAAGGGAACTACACTTGATTAGAACCTATATATTTCATTAAGGGAAATGATAGGAGATGAGTCTCCCGTTTTTATTCTATCTGGGTTGGATTAAAAGAATCTACTTTCTCCCTTGTGCTCTTCATATTGTTCATGGGAAATTAGAGAGTGGAAATGCTCTTTGTCAGGTTACGTATCTCTCCATTATTATCTCCTGAAAATACCTAAAGCTAATCAGCCAGAATTCTGGTAATAGAAATGTTGGTAGGTTCACAGATACCTAAAAATAATTATAACAAGTGATAAGCAAGAGTGTTACAGAAAGGCTGCTTGACCTGGTGATGGCCAGCTTAAGATGTAGGGGAGATTTATGAGGAGCTTGTGTAAGGCAATAAGAAATACCCAGAAGATGCTAATTGAAAAATTAGCATGGGGCAGATGGACAAATCACAGAAGACAAAAATTAAATAGCTAATGAACATGAATATTCAGTTGCACCTAGTAATCAAAGAAATGCAAATTGAAAAACAAAGGTACCATTTTTCCACCTATTAGATGAGCTCAATTTATTTTTTTTTCTCTTGGCTGGGAAAGATTCACCCTGAGCTAATGTGTTGCCAATCTTCCCCTCTCTCTTTTCTTTTTCCCTCCCCAAAGCCCCAGTACATAGTTGGATATTCTAGTTTTAAGTCCTTCTAGATCATCTCTGTGAGCTGCTGCCATAGCATGGCTACTGACAGATGGGTAGTGTGGTTCCATGCCCAGGAACCAAACCCAGGCCACCAAAGTGGAGCATGCTAGACTTTAACCAATAGGCCATCAGGGCTGGCTCTCAATTTTTTTTTAATAAAAGTATTCAATGCTAGTGAGGCAGGTGCTCTCACATATTGCTGTTGGCAGTATAAAATTATAAGATATTTCTGGGAAGCTCTTTGGCAGCATTGAGAGACTTAAAAACAGTTAGGCGAACAGACATTACAGTCAGGTAGACTTGAATTTGAATATTGGCCCCACCGTTTAATAGCAATGCGACTTTGGGCGAGTAACCTAGCCTCTGCTTTCCCATCTGTAAAATGGGAATAATAATAGTATCCTCCTCAAAGGGCTTTTGTGAGGATTAAATAAAATAACGCATGTAAGTGCTTAACACATGGTAAGGTAATCTATCCTAAGCAGAGATGTAGACAGAGATGTTCATGATGATGTTATTTATATTAATGAGAAATAATCTGAATGGTTAATGTAAACGGAATGATTAGTTATTGTGCCATCTGTATGATGGATTATTATGCAAAGATTGAAAGCCCTTTTTTTAAAAACTAGTGACGTAAATGTTCACAATGTTAAGTGAAAAGCAGAACAAAAAACTGTTTATTTTAACTTAGTTATACTTATTTTAAAAGGCTGTGTATACATAGAAGAAGACTAGAGAGAAACACATCAACGTGATTTTAGTGGTTATTTCTGAGATGTTGGGTTAGGATTGTGTTCATTTTCATCTTTTGTATGTTTTCCAAGTTTTCTACTGGTATGGAAGGCAGAAAACTCTTCCTACAGGAAGTGACTTTTGAGATGAATTTTGAACGGTGATGATTATAGTATCTAATTCTCTATTGAGCACCGGCTGTGCCAAGCACATAGTTGAGTGGAGAAGAGTGAGGAAGAAGTTCCAGGCAGAGAGCACAAATGCAGAAGTAGATGAGAGTGCCTTGGATAGGGAAGTGCAAATAGCTGATTTTGGCTAGGGTGCAGAGTGAGAAATAGTTTTGGTGCTAAGAGATGAGTTTTGTTTGTTTGTTTTTTCTTTTTATTAAGATTATGATAGTTTACAACCTTGTGAAATTTTAGTTGTACATTATCGTCAGTCATGTTGTAGGTGCACCACTTCACCCTTTGTGCCCTCCCCCCACTGCCCCTTTCCCCTGGTAACCACCAATCAGTTTTCTTTGTCTATATGTTAACTTTCACCTATGAGTGGAGTCATACAGAGTTCGTCTTTCTCTATCTGGCTTATTTCACATAACGTAATTCCCTCAAGGTCCATCCATGTTGTTGTGAATGGGACAATTTTGTCCTTTTTTATGGCTGAGTAGTATTCCATTGTATATATATACCATATCTTCTTTATCCAATCATCAGTTGATGGGCACTTAGGTTGCTTCCACATCTTGGCTATTGTAAATAATGCTGCGATGAACATAGGGGTGCGTGGGACTTTTGGAATTGCTGATTTCAAGTTCTTAGGATAGATACCCAGTAGTGGGATGGCTGGGTCATAAGAGATGATTTTTTAAAGGTAAATGGGGCCAAATCATGAAAGGCCTAGTATGTAACACTTAAAGGCTTACCTTTAAAAGGAGAGAGGGCCATTTCAGGTATTTTAGTAAGATCATTCTGGAAGCTGTCTGAAGAATAGATAGGAGGGGAATGAGATGTGGAAACCAGTAAAGAAACTTTTGACAACAGTCTCAGTTAAAAATACTGAGGACTTGAACTAAGGCAAGTAGCAATAAGAATGGAAAGATAGGGACAGATTGTAGAGATATTGAGGAAGTAGAATTGATATCTTCATAAATGGTTGGAAGTTGGGGGGTGTGGCTAAAGGACACAGAATTCAAGCTGATGCCAAGTACTTGTATGCTCTTAGTGAAAACATAAATTGGTACATACTTTTTAGAGGACTATGGATGTTTGTTCCCTTTGACTAAGCAATTTCATCTCTAAGGAATACTCCACACAAGTTTGTAAAGGCATAAGTACAAATATACACGTTTGTAATTGCAACATTGTAATCACAGAAACATGGGAACATTCTGAATATCCAACAATAGGAAATTGGTTAAATAAATTATAGTACATCTATATGATGGGATACTATTTAGCTATCAAAATGGTAGATTAGCTAACAAGTAAGGTATATTTGTATATATGCTGATTCAAAATATATCTGAGATATATTGTTGAAAACTAGATTACTCAACAGTATATACAGAAGGGTTTGCAAATTCAGATCCTGTAGAGGCCAGACAGGTAACGTGAATGAGTGAAATGGTCTCAGTTGGGATTGATGAACAGCACATACCCCATCGAAAGGGGTCCGTCACTTTTTAGCCCAGTTGTTGCCATAGAGTAGAATTACTAAAGGGAGTGATAGAGGATAATTTTTACTTTGTACTTGTTTGTACTTAGGTGTTTGAATTCTTTTTAATTGAGCACACAATACTCTTGTAATTAAAAAAAAGAAATTTTTTTTTTAAGATTTTATTTTTCATTTTTCTCCCAAAGGCCCCCGGTACATAGTTGTGTATTTTTAGTTGTGGGTCCTTCTAGTTGTGGCATGTGGGATGCCGCCTCAACGTGGCCTGACGAGCAGTGCCATGTTTGCGCCCAGGATTCGAACCAGTGAAACCCTGGGCCGCAGCGGAGCGCACGAACTTAACCACTCGGCCACGGAGACGGCCCAAGAAATTTTTTTTTTATTTGAGTTCATAATAGTTTACAGCATTATGAAATTTCAGTTGTACATTCTTTCTTGTCTGTCACCACAGAGGTGCTCCCCTTCTCCCCCTGTGCCCACCCCCCACCCCCCTTCACCTGGTAACCACTGAACTCTTCTTTGTCCCTGTGCTTGTTTATATTCCACGTATGAGTGAAATTATCTGGTGTTTGTCTTTCTCAGTCTGGCTTATTTTGCTAAGCATAATTCCCTCCAGGTCCTTCCATGTTGTTGCAAATGGGGTGAATTTGTCCCTTTTTTCTGGCTGAATAGTATTCCATTGTATGTATATACCACATCTTCTTTATCCAATCATCAGTCGACGGGCACTTGGGATAGTTTCCATGTCTTGGCTATTGTGAATAGTGCTGCAGTGAACATTGGGGTGCATATGTTACTTTGGATTGTTGATTTCAAGTTGTTTAGATACCCAGTAGTGGAATATATGAGTCATATGGTATTTCTATTTTTAGTTTTTTGAGGAATCTCCATACTGTTTTCCATAGTGGCTGCACCAGTTTGCATTCCCACCAGCAGTGTTTGAGGGTTCCCTTCTCTCCACACCCTCTCCAACATTTGTTATGTTTAGTCTTAGTGATTATAGCCATTTTAACAGGTGTAAAGTGGTATCTTAGTGTAGTTTTGATTTGCATTTCCCTGATAATTAGTGATGTTGAACATCTTTTCATGTGTTTATTGGCCATCTGTATGTCTTCTTTAGAAAAATGTCTGTTGATATCCTCTGCCAATTTTTTGATCAGGCTGTTTGTTTTTTTTGTTGTTCAGTTATGTGAGTTCCTTATGTGTTAGGGAGATTAACCTCTTATTGGATATATGATTTGCAAAAATTTTCTCCCAATTAGTGGGTTGTCTTTTGGTTTTGATCCTAGTTTCTGTTGCCTTGTAGAAGCTCTTTAGTCTGATGAAGTCCCACTTGTTTATTTTTTCTTTTGTTTCCCTTGTCTAAGACATGGTATTGGAAAAGATCCTTTTAAGTTTGATGTCAAAGAGTGTACTACCTATATTATCTTCCAGGAGTTTTATGGTTTCAGGACTTATCTTCAAGTCTTTGATCCATTTTGAGTTTGTTTTTGTGTATGGTGTGAGATAATGATCTACTTTCATTCCTTTGCATGTGGCTGTCCAGTTTTCCCAGCACCATTTATTGAAGACACTGTCTTTTCTCCATTGTATGTTCTTGGCACCTTTGTTGAAAATTAGCTGTCCATATATGTGCGGTTTTATTTCTGGGCTTTCAGTTCTCTTCCATTGATCTGTGTGTCTGTTTTTGTACCAGTACCATACTGTTTTGATTACTATGGCTTGGTAGTACATTTTGAAGTCAGGGATTGTGGTGCCTCCAGCTTTGTTCTTCTTTCTCAGGATTGCTTTAGCAATTCGGGGTCTTTGGTTGCCCCATATGAATTTTAGGATTCTTTGCTCTGTTTCCATGAAGAATGTCATTGGGATTCTGATTGGGATTGCATTAAATCTGTAGAATGCTTTGGGTAGTATGGACATTTTAACTACATTTATTCTTCCAATCCATGTGCATGGAATCTCTTTCCATTTCTTTATGTCGTCATCTATTTCTTTCAATAATGTCTTACAGTTTTCATTGTATAAGTCCTTCACCTCCTTGGTTAAATTTATTCCTAGGTACTTTATTCTTTTAGTTGTGATTGTAAATGGAATTGTATTCTTGAGTTCCCTTTCTGTGAGTTTGTTATTAGAGTATAGAAAAGCAACTGATTTTTGTAAGTTGATTTTGCACCCCGCAACTTTACCATAGTTGTTAATTATTTCTAACAGTTTTCTGATGGATTCTTTAGGGTTTTCTATATATAAGATCATGTCGTCTGCAGACAGTGAGAGTTTCACTTCTTCACTCCCTATTTGGATTCTTTTTATTCCTTTCTCTTGCCTAAGTGCTCTGGCCAAAACCTCCAGTACTATGGTGAATAAGAGTGGCAATAGTGGGCCTCCTTGTCTTGTTCCTGTTATCACAGGGATGCCATTCAGATTTTCCCCATTGAGTATGATGTTGGCTGTGGGTTTGTCATATATGGCCTTTATTATGTTGAGGTAATTTCCTTCTATCCCCGTTTTGTTAAGAGTTTTTATCATAAATGCTGTTGGATCATGTCAAATGCTTTCTCTGCATCTGTTGAGATGATCATGTGGTTTTTATTCCTCGCTCTGTTAATGTAATGTAATCACACTGATTGATTTGCAGGTGTTGAACCATCCCTGTGTCCCTGGTTTAAATCCCACTTGAGCATGATGTGTGATCCTTTTGATGTATTACTGTATTTGGGTTGCCAATATTTTGTTGAGGATTTTTGCATCTATGTTCATCAGCGATATTGGCCTGTAGTTATCCTTTTGTGTGTTGTCCTTGTCAGGCTTTGGTATCAGTGTGATGTTAGCCTCATAGAATGTGTTAGGAAGTGCTCCATCTTCCCTAAATTTTTGGAATAGCTTGAGAAGGATAGGTATTAAATCCTCTCCGAAAATTTGGTAGAATTCCCCAGGGAAGCCGTCTGGTCCTGACTTTTATTCTTTGGGATGCTTTTGATTACTGTAAGAAATTTTCGTTTTTGGAAGGATGGATAAATCAGATGACATCCAGAATTCTGACTTGGGCAACTGGTGGTACCATTGACTGATATAGGAGAAGTAGTTTGGAGAAAAAGTGGTAGGGTTCACTTGGGTGTGTTGTGCTGGGGTAGAACATCCAAGTGAAGGCTTTTAGTAGATAGTTAGCTATATACAGGTCCAAAGCTCAGAAGAGAAGTCTATACTGTAAATATGGATATTTTTTTCAAATCATTGTATAAAAATATAAGTAGATGAGCTCAAATAGGGAGTAGGGTACATTCCTTGAACCCCCTGATGCTGTATGTACAATACAGTTGTATTTTTTCTGGGTAGAAAGATCATAGCTTTATCAGATTATCAAAGTTGTATGTGACCCAAAAAAGTTAGGAACCACTGTTTCATTAAGAGAGAATGTAGAATGAGAATAGACAGCGAATTCCAACATCTAAGGGATCAGATGGAGTATACTGAGGAGGGACTAGAATGGAAGAAGGAAAACCGGAAGAGAGTAATATCCTGGAAACCAAGAGAAGAGGAAAGTGGCCAGCAGGTCAAGTACTACAGAGAAGACTAAAGAATGGTTATTAGAAGAGCTTCTTTCAGTGAAGTGGTAGAATCAAAAGCCCGACTCCCGAGGATATGAATGGGAAGTAAGAAAGCGGAGACTGACATTTGCCTGTGAAGGGAAGAAGGAAGACTAACCAATATGTTGAAGGTGATGAGGGCAGTTGGACAGAGGAGACCCTTGTATAGGTGAAGGAGAAGAAAGTTAAGGACATGAGATGAGGTCCCTATGGAGGCGGGAAAATAGACATTGAGACAGAGTTTCTGCCCGGTTGCCTCTTATTTTCTTTGTAAAGTAGGAAATTGGTCTTTTGCTAAGAGTGGGTGAGGTGGTAGGACAGGGAATTTTAAGAGAAAGAAATGTAGATAAGAGTTTGAATTATCTGTTGTAGGAAATTTGAAAAGGAACTTACTAGGGACATTTCAAAACTGTTGAGCTGCCTCTGAGGGTCCAACTGAAGTTGGAGACCATTAGTTTTTATAGCAGCATCCATTAGCACAGTTGTATAATGTTATTTGTCACTGCTCATCAAACCAAGTTAGGGAATTGAGAAGGCAGATAATAGAATTGATTCAGGACTGGGATTTTGTTTTCTGGATGTGTTGGAAGGATCAGGATTGAAGGTGTTAGCAAGAAAAAAAAGGTTGAAGTTTGAGCTTCTCAACCTTTGTCACCAAAGGACCCTTTATAGCAGAAAACTGTTGACTATGTAGTCTCCAGTTTTGGGGGGTATCCCAAAGCAGCTGTACAAAAAGCTTGACATTTGTTTGGCAATTTGTGTTTTATCTTTAAAATTTACACTAATTTTGCATTAGGCTTATGTTTGTACTTTAACATAATTTAAATTTCTTACCAAATTACTTTATATCCCCCCCAACCTCCATCTTCAAGTAAAATTGCTGATGAAGGGAGATATAACACAATAATCCTATAGCTCACTTTAGTATACTGCTACACATTACCTTAGTTTCCAAAGCATGGGGGCTGATGAGGGAAGAAACTAAAGCCAGGGGAGGCTTGATAGGTTGGAAGACCAGAATTAATGGGCCTGTTAGTTTCCTTGAGGTCAGAGAGAGAATGAAGAAACTGGACAGATACAAGACTGATAAGAAAGTAGGATGTTGGAATTGAAACTTTCAGAGCTGAAGCAGTTTTCAGTAAAGACAACATGTTGGATATAAGCATGCATATGTTTGGCTGGAGTGGAGGTGCAAACCATTGGCATGAAGATTTGCAAAGGTTTTGGATGGTTAGTTCATGTGAACACTAGGGTAACCCACCATGGTAGGGAGGGATTTGGAGCCAAGAGGAAGATTGTGCCAGGTGTGTAAGTCCTTGGAGAATGTGAATGGGTTAATGATGGTGAGAAAAGGTGAAGAGCAGAGATCTCAAACTCCAGTGGCCTACAGGGGCCAGGCAAGTAATGTAAATGAGTGAAGTGGGCCAGATGTGGATTGTGGTAAACTGGAAGAATATATATTCCATCTAAAGGGATATGTACTTTATTTCATCTGCTCGTTGTCCTAAGGAAATGAGTATCCAGTATTGCTAGATATCTTAATTTTTCAAGAGAAGCTGAAAATCTGGATTTTTTGTGTGTGACATTTCCCAATTTTTACATATTTGTAAATAGTTTTAAAAAATTATTTTAACTCTGCGAGCCAAATAAAAACATCTATCTGCAGGCCAAATCTGGCTCCGAGACAGCTGGTTTTCGACCTCTAGCATAGTAGAGAACAAGCCTCAAAGTAGGGGAGGGATTTTTTTTCCCAAGGGGGAGTAAATAATTTGGTAGTAGCGGTGGCCAGCCTAGAAGGCTGACGCCCCCCTGCCCCTTAACCAGTGGATGAGAGTATAGGAAGCTTGTGAATTGGGCTGTAAGGATTAGTGGTGTCATGTGGTTTGAAGTGTGACATCTTTTGTACTAAAAGGACATCTGTCATGGAGGTGAAGGCACATAAGAGATGTTTCCTGCTATCGGGTACTATACACAGAGTAACTTGTTTAAATGGCCAGATACGAACCTGCCTATTTTTACTTAACAGTGACAAAATCCATGTGGAATCTATTCCCTACTTTAAATTTTTGTTTCAAAGAATTTTACTAACCAAAATTAGTAGAATGGTATCTCTAGTTAACATTATTTTGACTCTTTCCATTCAAATCCTTCACACATAATGTCACACTGCATGTAAGCACATTTCCATAGCATTTTGTATACCTTCATTGACTTATCCTGTATTATCACATATGGAGCCCATGAGCTATATTGTATATAGCTAGAGTGCTTAGCACTGAGGTTAGGGTCATTAGGCAACCAGTGGAAGACCAGTAGCACTCCATGTGAAACTGCACCCGGAAGGATGCAGTACATATCAGGACTCAAGTCTTGTGTTTACATGGTAGTGACAATAAAGTTCAAGCCCTTATGCCTTCCAGCTATCACATAGGCACTGAATCTGTCTCAGAGCCTCTGATCACATTCAAATAACATTCGAAAAGAACATTAATAATCAGGGAAACCCAAAACTTGGGATTGGCGCTATTTGCATTTGTCTCAAAAGGCACACAACATTCCATGTCAGTGAGAGAGTCATACAGATAAAGAAATCCTTTCTGAAAAACAACACAAACTTTTTGCCAGTCTTAACAAAGCCACACGGTCATGAGTAGTTGGCAGAGGCCTTAATACTTAATGTTTGATTAGATTTGAAATGAATTGCATAGTCTGTACCAATAGGTGATGCCGAACATTTATTAATGGTGAGCATTTATGCGAGCATTTATTCATGCTGAGATCTCTCTTCCCCAAGAATTTCCTAGCAAGTTCCTCCTCCATTGCTCTTCAAACCAAAAATCAACTCTAAGAAGAAGCCATCTTCAGGATGGACCTGGCACAGGTAGATCATGTGTCATAAAACCTGAGAGCCTGAAGTTTTAGAATGCTCAGTGGAACCCTACAATCTAGATTAGATATAAAATAAATTTACCAAAAAAAGAGTCTCCTGGAAAGAAGGTTTTTCCACTTTTAACTCCCAACCCTGTGTGAGCTCTGATAGTTGTTCTGCTTATATGGGACCCTTTGTGGAGTCTCATCCTATACATGTGCAGCTTAGTATTCAGCCAGAGACTCAAGGGAATCTCTGCACGTCTTCAGTTATTTTTCTGTGGAGCTCCCTCGTTTCCAGTTCTGCCCTGCAATTTCTAGCTCTTAGCCTCCTCAAACTCCAATGCCTGACTCTATAGCTTAGTGAGACTGCAGTGCTTTGCTTGGCTTCAGCAGAAAGCCAAGGACAATTGTAGGGCTCAGTTCCTTTATTTCCAACTGAAGTTGGTCAGTGTTTGAAAACAGTTGTTTCATAGGTTTTTTCCAGTTTTCTGGTTACACTGGGAAGACTAGTTCAATAGCAGTTACTCCATCATGCCCAGAAGGTCTTCTAATTTATAGTGTTTTCTGACAGAGAAACTTCCTTTTTGTGTAGTTATGTTTACCAGTCTTTTCCTTCATGGTTTCTGTCTCTGGTATAATTCTTTAAAAGGCCCTCTCTACCCTCAAGATTGTAACTTGTCCCCAATACATAAATAAGTAGTATTGAAATCTTATTTAATTTGTTTGGAGGAGTGTATATCTTTATAATATTACATTTCTCCATCTAGGAGCTTATGTTTCTTCATTTATTTACATTTTCTTTTATGTCCCTCAATAAGACTTCTAGTGTTCATCGTATAATTTCTAGGCATCTTTTGTTCACTTTATTCCTATATATTTTATGATTTTTGTTGCTATTGGGCATCTGTTTTTTTGTTGTTGAGTTTATTCCTAGGTAACTTAAAAATTTTGCTGCTATTGTACATGTGCTCTTTTTTTCCCCTAACTAGTTATTAATTCTAAAGGTTTCAGTCAGTTTGAAGAATGTGAATAGGTGATTCACTATTGTTCATAGGTTAATATAATGCTTAAAGTATTTCCATATACTAGTTTCCAAGTCTGTCCTATGAGACTACTCTGTAAGTTTGTCCATTAATAAATAATAAGGTCCTTTTTTTTCTGTTAATTATTCTTCTTAGATTGAAGCCAAGATGTAAATATTCCCATATAAAGGTTAAGTCTCTCACGTCATTGAAGAGAATAAAATCTCCCTCAGTCCTGCTTCAGCCTCTTGTTGCCATCCTTTCTCTTTCTCTTCACAGCCAGACTTTGTTGTTTGTGTGTTTTTATTGTGGTAAAATATACACAATATAAAAATTTGCCTTTTTAACCATTTTTAAGTGTACAATTCATTGGCATTAAGTACGTTCACAATGTCGTGCCACCATCGCCACTATCCATTTCCAGAACTTTTTCATTGTTCCAAACAGAAACACTGACATTCTCCCATTCTCCCAGCCCCTAGTAACCTCTGCTCTACTTTCTGTCTATGAATTTGCCTCTTGTAGGTACTTCGTATAAGTGGAATCATACAGTACATAGTATATTTGTCCTTTTGTATCTGGCTTATTTCACTTAGCATAATGTTTTCAAGGTTCATCCATATTGTGGCATGGATCAGAATTTCTTTATGAGTATGTAACACCTCTCTCCTATTCTTTGCCTGCCATTTATGCCTCACTTAGCTTTAATCTGGCTTCTACCCTCATAGGCAAGTGAACAGGATCACATAATTGCCAGATATACTGGCCACTTTTCAGTCCTTATCTTGACCTCACCCCAGTATTTGATGTCATTGACCATCTCTTCCTTGAAACTATATTATGATGGCTTCATAACAACTTTCAGTTCTTATTTTCCTCCTACTGCTTAGACCATTCCTTTTCCATTTCCTTTACTCTTTACTTTACGGGGTTCTTCTGCCTATTCCTATAACTTCAACTGCTACCTCTTTCCTGATGACTCTCAACTCTATTCTGGGCAAAGATCTATATCCCCAACCACCTGTTGAACGTTTTCTCTTGGATATCCCAGTGGAATTTCAAACATGCCTCAAATGGAACGTTCTTATATCCTCCTCTATTCCAACTTTCTTCCTCTGTCCTTTACTCCACTCACTCCTTTACTATTTCCAATCTGGGTTTAATGGGGCACTAACATCACCCATTAGCTACATCTAGAAACCTCTGAGTTATTTTTGATTCTTTCCCTTAAATAAATCCCCAACTTCCAGTATATCCTAGGGGTCAGCCCCGTGGCTGAGTGTTTAAGTTAGCACACTCCACTTCGGCAGCCTGGGGTTTCGCCGGTTCGGATCCTGGGCGCGGACATGGCACCGCTCATCAGGCCACATTGAGGTGGCGTCCCACACAGCACAACCAGAGGCACTCACAACTAGAATATACAACTATGTACTGGGGGGCTTTGGGGAGAAAAATTTAAAAAAAAAGAAGATTGGCAATAGTTGTTAGCTAAGGTGCCAATCTTTAAAAAAAAAAAAAAAAATCTTCCAATATATCACTAAAGCCCTCATATTTTACCTAGGTTATTACAATAAATAGTCACCTGGCCAATATCCCAGCCTCTAGACTTACCTCTCTCTCTCTCTTTTTTTTTAAAGAAGATTGGCACCTGAGCTAAGAACTGTTGCCAATCTTTTTTTTTTCCTTTCTGCTTTTTCTCCCCAAATTCCCCAAGTACATAGTTGTATATTTTAGTGTGGGTCCTTCCAGTTGTGGCACGTGGGACGCCGCCTCACCGTGGCCTGATGAGTGGTGCCATGTCCGTGCCCAGGATCCAAACCAGCGAGACGCCAGGCTGCCGAAGTGGAGCACGTGAACTTAACCACTCAGCCACGGGGCCGGCCCCTAGACTTACCTCTTTTCAACCTGTCATTCACATTCCTGTCAGATAGATCTCTTTTTTAAAAAATAAAAAAATAATTCATACTTCTTATAGAAAGGTCACAAGGTCAAGTTAGAAATATATAAACTCAAAAATTAAAGCTTCTACCTACCTTCCCACCCCTATCTCCCATAGTTTCATTCCCCAGAGGTAACAGTTTGGTGTTACCTTCCATACTTTTTTCTCTACTTGCACAAAACATGTTTAATAATTATACATAAATAGTTTTTAAAATTTTTTCTTTTTTAACAAAAATTGCCATTTTTATAGATAATTATTCTGTAATTTTCTCTCTTTGCTCTTGAATATATCCTGATCCTCTTTTTAAAACTTGTGTTTTGAAATTATTACAGACTCAAGAAATTACAAAAATAGTACAGAGTCCTGTATACCCTTCACCAGCTTCCTTCAATGGTGACATCTTACATAACTGTAGTTCAATATCAAAACCAGGAAATTGAGGGCTGGCCCTGTGGCATAGTGGTTAAGTTTGTGCACTCTGCTTCAGCGGCCCAGGGTTTGCTGGTTCGGGTCCCAGGCACGGACCTGCACACCACTCATCAAGCCATGCTGTGGCAGGCGTCCCACATATAAAGTAGAGGAAGATGGGCAGGGATGTTAGTTCAGGGCCAGTCTTCCCCAGCAAAAAAAAAAGGAGGCTTGGTGGCAGATGTTAGCTCAGGGCTAATCTTCCTCAAAAAAACAAAAAAGAAATTGATGTTGATACATTACCATTAACTGGATTACAGACCTTACTCAGTTTGCACCTTTAAAAAAAAATCTATATTCATTTGTGTGTGTGTCCATGTATAGTTTTATGCAGTTTTATGCCATCATGTAACCACCACCACAATCAAGATGTAGAACTGCTCTATCACCACAGAACTCCCTCATGCTCCTTCTTTGTATCCGCATCCCCCCCCCCCACATGCACCCACCACTATCCTTGTTCCCTGGCAACCACTTATCTGTTCTCCATGCCTGTAGTTTTGACATTTGAGCGTGTTATATATAGAATAATACAGTACTTTTGAGATTGACTTCTTTCACTGAGCATAATTCTCTTGAGATCCATGCAAATTGTTAAAAGTATCAATTAATAATTAATAATTAAATTTTTTAAAGATTGGCACCTTAGCTAACAACTGTTGCCAATCTTCTTTTTTTTTATTCTTCTCCCCAAAACCCCCCAGTACATAGTTGAGTAGTGTTCCATTGTACCAGAGTTTGCACAACCATTCACTCATCGAAGAACATTCAGGTTTTCAGTATTTTGCTATTATGAATAAAGCTGCTGTGAACATTTGTGTATGTGGTTTTGTGTGAATATAAATTTTCATTTCTCTGGGCTAATGCCCAAGAGTATGATGGTAAACATATGTTTAGTTTTATAAAAAACTACCATACTCTTTTCCAGAGTGCCTGTACCATTCTGTATTCCCACCAACAGTGTGTAAAATTGTAGCTGTTCTTTATTGGATTGTTGATTTACTTTGCATTTGTCTAATGGCTATTGATGTTAAACATCTTTCCACGTGCTTATTTGCCATCCATATATTTTCTTTGGTGAAGTGTCTCTTTCTTTGCCCCAGTTTTAATTGCATTGTTTTCTTATTATTAATGAGTTTTGAGGGTTCTTTATATTGTTCTAGGTATGCATCCTTTATTAGATATATGATTTACGAAGATGTTCTCCCAGTCTGTATCTTGACTTTTCAGTCTCTTGACGGTATCTTTGGAAGAGCAGAAATGTTTAATTTTGATGAAGTCCAACTTATCAATTTTCGCTTTTATGGATTGTGCTTCTGGTGTATCTCTACAAAGTATTTGTTTTCTCTTATATTTTCTTTTAAAAGTTTATAGTTTTAGTGTTTTATGTTTAAATCTATGATCCATTTTGAGTTCATTTTTGTACAGTGTGAGGTTTGTGTTGAGGCTCTTTTTTTGCCTAGGATGTCCAGTTGTTCCGTTATCATGTGTTGAGAAGACTATCCCTACTCCATTGAATTGCTTTGAGCACCTTTGTCAAAAATCAGTTGATTGTGTGGGTCTATTTCTCGGTTTATTTTGGTCCATGAATCTATGTATCTATCCCTTTGCACACTACTGTGATTACTGTAGCTCTGTAGTAAGTCTTATCAGGTAGAGTGATTCCCCTCACTTTATTCTTTTTCTAAATTGTTTTCTTATTCTTTTGCCTTTCCACATAAATTTTAGAGGAATCGTGTTTATGTCTACAAAACAGTGTTGTCAGTATTTTGATGAGAATTGAGTTAAAAGTAAGTTTGGGGAGAATTAATGTCTTACTGATCCTGTTCTGTTGTTAGTACATACAGATCTCTGTCATTCTTTTAAATGTATTCCATAGCATAGATATATGTACCATAATTTATTTAACCATTCCTCTCTTGGGCATTTAAAGTATTTCTATAATGTTGGCTTGCAAGCAGCTTTTCACTGTTTTTGTATTTCATTGATATCATTGCACATTTGTGGGAATATTTGCATAGGGAGTTTTGATAGATGTTCTAAAATTGTATTCCAAAAGGTTGTATCTGTTTATAGTAAGAATAACAATGAGGGAGAATGCCTGTTTTCCTACAGTGTCTCCAACACTGGGAATTATCAGTGCTTAAAACTCCTTGCCGATTGGTTTGGCCCCGTGGCCAAGTAAAGTTCACGCTCTGCTTCGGCAGCCCAGGATTTCACCGGTTCAGATCCTGAGCGCGGACATGGTACCACTCATCAGGCCATCCTGAGGCGGGTCCCACATGCCACAACTAGAAAGACCCACAACTAAAAAATGTACAACTATGTACTGGGGGGATTTGGGGAGAAAAAGC
This sequence comes from Equus quagga, assembly GCF_021613505.1. Taxonomy (NCBI): domain Eukaryota; kingdom Metazoa; phylum Chordata; class Mammalia; order Perissodactyla; family Equidae; genus Equus; species Equus quagga. The sequence goes on along the minus strand of NC_060276.1, from coordinate 68,610,576 downwards.
AGAAGAAAACAAAACCTTTGCCAATCAAATTATTTCTGTAAAATTCAAGTATATAACTTAAACCAGAATTTTCCATCATAAAAAATTATGTGCGCACTTAAGGAAATCAAACCATACAGAATTGTATAAAGTGAAAAGGAAAAATCTCTGTGTCCTTCCCCTCCTCCCATCCCATTCTCTCGAGCAGCCAGTGTCAGGTTTGGTGTGAAGCATTCTGGACCTTTTTCTATACATACCGTATACTTTTTCTTTTTGGACAAATGATATCATATATTTACATTCTGTTCTACACTTTTTTTTTTACTTGACAATATGTTATGGACAATTTTTCATTCTTATAAGTATGTGATCTTTAAGTAAAATCTGTTCATATATGACTGAAAAGGGCAAGAGAGTTAAAAGTCATTATGAATGTTTCTGAAAAAATGTCTAGGTTAGATTTCCACTTTGTTTTTAAAAATACTGTGGCTGAAGTAGAGGGAGATTGCCCAGTGGTAATTGTCATTTGACATTTCATTTCTATGAGAATACTGCTTTGTTGTTCAAGAATTCAATTTCTGCTTAAATTTGATAGAGAATAAACATATGATGTCCATAACCCTACTAGCCCTCTTCTCTTATGTACTGTATTGAGCTAGTAGCCAGTGATATAGCAATCTGGTATAAGGCAGCATCTCACCAAAAGTCCCATGCTTGTGGTGAGTGAGATAGTATAATATGCCAGTAAACAAATATGCACCAGAAAATATTAAGGGTATGACAAAGTCCACATTTAAAAAAATATCATTTGGGAAAATAAAGATTTTTATTTATTAAAAGAAAAAGGAGATACAGAACCTAAGTGCCCATCAACTGATGATTGGATAAAGAAGATATGGTGTGTATGTATACAATGGAATACTACTCAGCTGTAAAAAAGGACAAAATAGTCCCATTTACAACAACATGGATGGACCTTGAGGGTATTATGTTAAGTGAAATAAACCAGATGGAGAAAGACTAACTGTATGACTCCACTTACAGGTGAAGTTAAACATGTAGACAAAGAGAACTGATTGGTCGTTACCAGGGGAAAGGGGGTGTGGGGGTGGGCACAAAGGGTGAAGTGGTGCACCTACAACATGACTGACAATAATGTACAACTGAAATTTCACGAGGTTGTAAACTATCATAATCTGAATAAAAAGTAAAAAAAAAAAGAGATAAAGAAAAATAGGCTTGCTTTCAGCCCTAGAATTTCTGTAATGTATTTTCAAGGCAACTTGGTGGTGCCAGGAGAAACAAAAGAAAACCCTACCATGAGGGATATAAATCTGTTAACTTCTCTCATGTTTATTCTATATAAGCTATTGTAGTTGGTATCATGTAGAGTGGCCTAAGAGTATAGAAAGAAAAATGGGCACAGGGAGACTTAGTGGCCTGAATCAAATAAGTGATTGCTGTAAGCTCCATGAAGGCGGGAACCATGTCTATATTATATTCCTAGTGCTTATGATAGTAGACACTCAGTAAATATCTGTTGAATGAACTAATGGCCAAAGATAAAGGTGCAATACCAGGAAAGAGGGGAGAGTGGTGCTGTGGAAGCTACAGGATTAGAGAATTTCAAGGAAGAAAAAGTGAATGTCTGTTGCAAATATAAAATAGGGCTTCTAAGGGGCCGGCCTGGTGGTGCAGTGATTAAGTTCAGGCACGTTCTGCTTCGGCGGCCTGGGGTTCACTGGTTCGGATCCTGGGTGCAGACCTACGCACTACTTGTCAAGCCACGCTCTGGCAGGTGTCCCACATATAAAGTAGAGGAAGATGGGCACGGATGTTAGCTCAGGGCCAGTCTTCCTCAGCAAAAAGAAGAGGATCGGTGGCAGATGTTAGCTCGGCTAATCTCCCTCAAAAAAACAAACGAAACAGGGCTTCTAATATCAAGTCTGAAAGCTGCTCACTGGATTTGGCAGTTAGCGTATCACTGTTGACTTGATGAGAACATTTTCAGTGAAGTTCTTTAACACTTCCTCACTCTCAGAGACAGCTGATACTTTCTCTACAGTCCCCTGGTACTTTGTGCATTATCGAAGTTATGAGTTTGTGTGTCTGTGACCATGAAGGGCATCAAGGACAAGGACCTGTCTCTTGTTTTCTTTTTTGTTTGTTTGTTCTGCTTTGTTTTTTATTTTTTATCTTTGTATTACCAGAGCCTGGCACTGTACCTGGCTTATAGTAAGTGCTTAAAAATGAAGAGTCAAGCCCAATTATAAATTTTATTCTATGAGAAAAGGTGTTTTGAAGTGTCTATATTGTTATTTTTCTAATTGTTGTACAGATATGAGATGAGTGTATTTAGCCAATGCTATGTATATATATTTTTTTAAGTTGCTAAATGGAATGTTTTCATTTGGGAAAAAAAGAAGCATTTTCAGGTTCTTTGGGGCTTTGCATCAGGTGAGTCCTGAATGTAAATCCTCCCCTTGCCCAGTGAGATTTGTTACCCCATTTCCCTCTGGATAGTTTCTGTCTGCTTGAGTTTCTAGTCCAGATTCTGAATGAGGTTCTGTTACTCTGGTTTGAGAGATCAAACCTCTTATCTTGGAAACTCAGCATCTTAATTTGCATTTGATCTGCATTCTACATAATGTAAAGAACCTAGCTACAGTCTGAAAGATTAGATTCACTTCTCTTTTTACCCTTTCTGGACGAGTTTGAGATAAATATCTAAAAATTGGGAAAGCCCAAGCTCATCTCTTTGGGATCTGTGGATTATGCATAGTTGAATCTAATAATTCTAATTTCTTTAGGAATTAGCTGTGCAGATTTTTTCCTTTCTTTTTTTTCTCTTTTTAAATCTGGCACTGATTTTTTAAAAAAAACTTTCTACTGCTACTGAGATTCTATTTTATTTTTTAATTTTAATGGTTCACATTAACACATGCACATCCCCCTACACAGTTCGCTGTCAAGATAATAATTTATGCTTGTTTTGGCGGAGCACTCATTTTTTTAGGAGGAAGGTTATTTTTAGTATTTGTGGAAAGGTTCTCAAAGGAAATGTGAGCTTAGAATAAGTGATCACAAACCTCCTCCTCTCCTTGGTTGTTTAAGGACTGCTCACCAACGTGAGTGATATTTTCCTCTGAAACTTTTTAGATAGCAGTAATACTTATTTTCCCTAAATTAACTTAGAAATAACAAAAAGAAGTTTCCTAATTTGGGTGGAGTATCAACTTTCCAAAGCTGTCATTGAAATTACCACTATTTAAGGACATCTGGATTTGAATTAGATGTGATATTCTGTAGTCTGCTGCCAGTCCTTTTTTAGAATGAGGCAAAGTATAAATAAATATATTTCTTTGACAAGGTATTTGCAGTTGCTTTGCCATGATTTAATGAGGAGAGAGAGAAAAAGCAAAATATATTCAGAAAAACATTCTTTTTTGTAAGTGGGTAGCTTATTCTCCCATAGGGCCCAGTGATAATTCACAGATGGCTTTATCTTTCATATTCATTAATGTGTCATTCTGGAAATTACTTTATAAATTAATTCTGACTTTCTGTATAGTAATCCTTTAGGGACTGGGAAATTGGACTTCAGTTTCTCCTTACTCTTTTTTCCCACACAATAGCCCCAGCACCTTAATTATTCCCACAGAGGCCCTGTCATCTTTGTATGTCTCTTCACCGGACTCCTCTTTGCTTCCTAAGCTGTGAAACCTGAAGCTGATCTTCTTAACTTCTAGTAAGCTCCTGATTGCTGCAAAATATAGAGCAATATTTTTAGCTTTATGGAGGTGGTTATGGACCCTTTTGAGAGTCTGATGAAAAACCACGGATCTTTTACCCCCAAAAAATGTATATTACATGCAGAGTTTTGTTTGAAGTTTCAGGAGGTTCGTGGATCTCTCATTACCACTCCATTCAAGAATCCCTGGGATAGGTAGGGATAAGAAAACATCTGGGTATTTTGTTCCTTTTTTGGTGGTGTTAACAGTGGTTTTACAGCTCCACCACCATCTTGCATCAAAAATACTTTAATACTACTTTGCATATAGTAGAGTAATAAATAGCTGAAACCCTTGTAACTCTTGAGAGCATGGACTGTCAAACCTGAAAAGAGACACAAAGAGACACAGCTAGGAATCAAAATACATAGACAAGTGTGTCAGCTATGTAAATAATTGTATTTTTTTATGTTCTGGGGGTATTATTAGTGGGAAGTATAATTATCTCCTTAGTTGTGTGTTGCAAAGAAAATGGGAAGGGAAGAGGTCCCATCTTCAAAATAGTTTAAGGTAAGAGAGAAACTCCGCAAATGTATAAAACTCATTTTTCCTTGTATTATAAATGAGAGCATTGAGATGTTGAAGGGTTGGTTTATGTTTAGGTTTCAAAACCGAAGTAAAGTAAGGGCTGAACTTTTAATCTGTAGGCTGGAATTGTAACCGTGAGGCAGGTCCCTGTAGCTAGAAGAGCCAGTATACTGTAAGACACTAATGTCATACCAGCTCGGAGAAGGAAGCCTATAACCTGTATGCAGCCTGTTTTCTCCAGCTTCATGCATTACTGTCAACATGAAAGGTTGTCTGATAACTTTTGCAGTCTGTCTCCATCAGTATTTTGAGGACCAACCTACTGGTGGCCCTAGGAGATCAGAACTCTAGAAACTTGAGCTGCAGTCTTCTTATTACTCAAGCTATTCTTGATTGTGAGCCAGCTCTAGCTGTCTTTGTATGTGTCCTGAATATCTTGATGGTTGACTTAGTTTTCTTTCTGGCTTATTTGTGTTTGGCACAGTCAGTTTGTGAGAGGACACAGCTTTATTTTATATCTTTTAAAAAAAATAGATGGCCTATACTTGTGAGAAGTTTTAACTGGAAGAGATTTCTTTGTTCATGTAACAGCTTGTGTTATTACAAGCTAGGAGAGTAGGTATGGCATAAAAGCTTCACGTGCACATTTGGTGTATTTTTATCCTTTACATCCTGATAAACAGTAGCTTTAATTGAGGGATCACCTCCTCTGTGAAGCCTTTCCTTATTCCTCTTTTCCTCTTACCTCCCAGAATTGGCCACTTGCCCCTCTGTGCCTCTGCTTCACCCTGTCTGTATTTTTTTCATTGCATTACCCTATTTGTTTATAGTCTATCTCACTGTACTAGACTATAAGCTTCTTGAGGATATGGTCTATATCTTACTCATTTCAGCATATAATGCCTAGCACATAGAAGGTACTCAAGAATGTTTTATGAATGAATGGTTGAATGAACAGCATATTAAAGAATATCATAAAGTACTTAAGGCAGGGATTAAAAACTCAGATGCCTTCAAAGTACAGGCATAAATGAGTTAAGCAAATCTGCCAGGGACTATGGTAACCCGGAGAACACATGCCTTATCTAAAAGGGACCCCTGCTACTCAGCTCCAGCTATTGGTACCTTGTGGGAATGCTGACCCTGTGTTGCCACATCTTTTAATTTTTTAAGAGAAGCCAGACATTTGGGGTTCTATATAAAATACCTCGGTTGTTAAATGTCAACTAATTAATATATTTTTTAAACTTTTTATTGAGGTATAATTCACATACAAAAAAGTGTATATATTATGGGTGTACAGCTCATCCATTCTTGTAAACTGAACTGATTTTTATGTGGGCCAAACAAAACTGGATTGACCTGTAAGTCATCAGTTTGCAGCTGGTGACAAAGGCCATATAAGGAACTGTATGGTTAAGAATCATCTAGTAGTAAAAGTATCTTAAAGAGACACATCAGCCAAATGCAATATGTGGACTTTATTTGGATTATGATTCAAATAAATCAAATGTAAGAGAACATGCATGAAACAGTTGGGGAAATTTGAATGTTGACTGGCTATTTAATAATATTAAAGGATTATTGCTAATTATTTTAGATGTAATATAGTTGGTTTGGTTGTGGTTTTTTTTATAGACTTTATTTTTTAGAGCAGTTTAGAGCAAAATTGAGTGGAAGTTACAGAGAGTTTCCATATACCATGTGCCTGTATGCATGCATAGCCTCCCCCATTATCAATATCCCTCACCAGAGTGGTAAATTTGTTAGAATTGATGAACCTGAATTGACACATCATTATTACCCAAAGCACATAGTTTACCGCAGGGTAACAACTCTTGGTGTTGTACATTCTATGAGTTTAGACAAATGTATAATGACACGTATCCATCATTATAGTATCATACATAGTTATTTTTTAAAAGAGTCTTTAAAGATACATACTGGACAATTTATGGATGAAATGAAATGAAGCTGGAGTTTGCTTCAAAATAATTACGGAGGAGTGTAAAAGTTGAGGTTTAAATGAAACAAGATTGACCGTGTGTTGGTAATCGTTGAAGCTGGGTAATGGATACATGGGAGTTCATTATATTAATATGTGTCTATTTTTGTATATGTTTGAAAATTTTCACCTCTAAAAGTAGAGCAAGAGTCCAAGTTAAAGCTGAAGCATGATTTTGTGGGTCTAGGAAAATGGAACACCCCTGCTGGTGACAGAATGTAAATTTCTGGAACTGACGTTTGCAAAGGTAATGGTATTTTCTTTTTTCATTTATAGGGCCTGAGAGTCAGTATACTAAGACTGCCCAGGAGATTGTGAATGTCTGTTACCAGACGTTGACTGAGGTAGGTGGTAAAGAGGAGGTCCCCTTGGGATCTAGCTTTCTGAAATCCCTTTGTTTTGGGTGAGAAGGCCTTCCCTGCCTCTCCTGTTTTAAAATGTACCATCTCACCCTCCACCCTCAGCCCGCATCCCTTATTTCCTTTCCTGCTTTATTTCCTACCTAGCACTAAATGTTTCTAAAAAAACTATTAATTATTTATTTCAATTATTATATGTGTCCTGCCACTAGAATAGAAGCTTCGTGAAGACAGGCATTTTTATCCGTTGTTTACTTTTGTATCCCCAGTGCTTAAAACACATGTTGAATGACTTCACTAATTTTCTTTATTTCTCAGTATGATGAGCATTTGACTCAACTTGAGAAGGATATTTGTACAGCTAAGGAAGCAGCTTTGGAGGAAGCAGAATTAGAAAGCTTGGACCCAATGACCCCAGGGCCTTACACACCTCAGGTAAGTCTGAGGACTAGGAACCTCTTTTTACAGTTTTCTTATTGGTTTGGGAAATTGGGAGCATGTTAACAGATGTATTTACTGAGATACCCTTCTTCTCTGTCCTTCCTCTTTATATGCCTTTCGTGTGCTTTCTTGTCTTCTCAAAGGCTAAGGTGAGTGAGGGCCATGGGTCTTGGTGGCCTTGTTGAATCCAGAAGAGGCAGGTGTGGGATGAATGAGTGGGGTGGAGTGTTAGTTGTTTAGGCAGTATTTAGGAATACCAGGTTTTTGACTGATAGGGCCAGAGGCATCCTCTTGAGGCCTTGGAGCTCCCTTACCCATGAATTGGGGCTCTAGGAATCCCTGGAGTATAGACTTCTCCATTATAGACATGGGCCACGTTGTTCCTGTGCCCTGTAGATGGCCTGACTCCTCGTCTCAGAGGTATCTCAGTGTAGCTCAGGTGTCACCCATTTTCCCCGATTGATTCCCCCTCCTCGTAAATGAAGACAGGTAATATTTATAATGTTCTTAAATTCACATGTCAAAAGACTAGAGAGCAGGATTAATAAGAAATTTTTAGTCTTTCTGACCCTCGAATATACTAAGAGGATATTTCATCTATGCTAAACTCTTAGAGGGCTGGCATATTTGAAGAATAGGACTTACCAGTCTGTGTTGGAGGCACAATGGTAAAGTGGAAAGTACGTGACGTTGGCTTAAAACAGGCAATAGGCCCGGGTTTGAATCTTAGCTCTGCCTCTCTTGCTTTGTGAACTTGGGAAGTAACTTAACCTCTCTAACTCAGTTTCTTTTTCTCTAAAATGAACTTGTCAAGATTGTTGTAAACATTAAATGAGTTCATTTGCCTGGCACATAGTAGACATTTAGTAAGTGTTTGTTTCCTTATTTGTATGAAAGTTGTCTACAAAGTCCTCAGGGGCCCTTTCAAATTTAACCAAATATTTTGGTGTAAAATTCTCCCAATTCCAACTGGAAAACATTTTCATTCTACTCAGGTGTCACTCTGAACTAAATGCAGCCTCTGTGATCTCTGTTGGCCTGTTGCCGTCTGTCTTGTTCATGCCCTCTCCCTATCTATCTTTTACTCTCTTTCACCCCAGAACCTAGGTTACTGAGGGGCCAAGTATAAAGAATCCTAAGATACTTCTTCCAGGCCCAGAACAAGGAAAGGCTCTTGGAGTATGTGGGCAGATTGAGTCAAGGGGGCTTGGGTGAATGATGTTGCCCAGGAAGGCCCTATTTGCTAATAGGCCCACAGCTTCCACAAGGCCCTTTCTGGTAAGTTAAAACCTAGGTTTTAGCCATCCTACGCCAGGAGAATCTAGCCACTGAGTGGCACGTGGTTTGCTCTAGTCTATGACAGCCTAAGCGTGGTGCAATGGTGAGTCAAAGCCTTAGACCCAAAAGTCATCTTCCTTTCTTCCCTACCCCTCCGACACCATCTCAAAGGGCTGAGGAAAACCTGGCAACTGTGCTCCCTCTTGAGCAGTAGCTGTTTGGTGCAGTTAGAGGGTTTCCTAGACATTTCCAGAAGAGCAAGATGTAGAGTAGTGCCTCTTCGTTATTCCACTTCACCCTCTCATTGTTGTCTTCCCTCACATATACGCATTTTAAAATAGTAAGCCCAATTCATTACCTCTTAACTTGCGGAAGATGCTCGTGAGTGATTGTCCTTACTCATTACTACTCTTAAGCTCATTGTTATTAAAGAGTGTTTGCATAAGTTTAACTTGTCATAATATGGTTCTGGTTGTATAGAAACACAGCAGTAATCACACTTTACTTCCAACTCTAAATGGTGCTGCAGTAGTCCCCGCTTATCTGCAGGGGATACGTTCCAAGACCCCTGGTGGGTGCCTGGAACTGCAGATAGTACTGAACCCTATATATACTATGCTTTTTCCTATACTAAGCTTTTAGCACACAGAGTGGCCATAACTTTTGCAGTTTGAGGTGCAACAGCAAAATTAGCACAAATTTCTTTTTCATCGTCCCAATTTCACAGACAGAAGATTTCTTCTTACTGTAGATCTCTTAGCAACCTCAGCCTATGATTTTTTTCTTTCCTTATTAAGTCGAGAACGTTCACATTTTCACTTAAAGGAGGCACCATAAGGCTTCTCTTTGGCATATCTGAATTGCCAGCATCACTACTCTTGCACTTTGGGGCCACTGTTAAGTAAAATAAGGGTTACTTGAACACAAACTCTGTGATACCGTGACAGTTGATCTGATAACCAAGATGGCTACTAAGTGACTAATGAGCGGATAGTGTACACAGTGTGGATCCGCTGGACAAAGGGATGATCCATGTCCCAGGTGGGAGGGAGCGGGACAGCAGGAGATTTCATCACGCTACTCAGGATGGCATACAATTTAAAACTTATGAATTGTTTATTTCTGGAGTTTTCCATTTAGTATTTTCAGACTACGATTGACCATGAGTAACTGAAACTGCAGAAAACGAAGCTGCAGATAAGTGGGGACTACTGTCCTCAATGTATTTTCACTTAACAATTTCCACCTAGCTTATATTGCATCATACATTCAGCTTATCACTTTAGCCAAAACTGCTCACTTTCCAGTTTCCCACATGGCCTTTTATTCCCTGATTTTCACTTCTCTAGTTTCAAAACTAGTTTATCTGCTCAGTAAAGCTTTGATTTGTTTTGCCTCTCTTTCTCCAAAACCCTCTTCTTAATTAGCCTTGCTTGTTTGCTTTAAAAAAAAATAAAAAGTAACACGTGGATTTTTTGTTGGTGAAAGTAACATGTTCATTGTGAAAAATTGGAAAATATAAAGAAGAAATAAGTTACTTAAAATCAAGCCCACCACTCAGAAAGAACCAACCGCTGTGAACATTTTGATGTTTCTTTCAAATCTGTGAGATTTGTGTGTGTGTATGCGTGCATTTATAGATGCACTTTTAAAGTGAAATTGGTCAGTATGATTTTGTCTTGTTTTCACTTCACATTATGAACATTTCATTTCATTAAAGAGTCTGAAAAACATGATTTTTTAATAGCTACATAATATTTCTGCTCTTAGCCGGCTTTTTAGAGAACTCTTTCCTCCTTCTCCAGCATGTTCTTTATTAGTCCCTCCTGCCCTCCTGTCACTGAACAGTCCATTTGCTAAATCCTTACTCTCTTTAGGAGAGGGAAGAGGGAAGGGATCTATAATTTATTGACTACCAGGCATTGAGTAAGGAGCTTACACATATCTCTTAATTCTCCCAACAACCTTGTGAGGTGGACATTATCATCCATGTTTTACAGTTGAGGAAACCAAGGCTTAGAGAGACTAAGTAATTTGTTAAAGTTACTCAACTAGCAAGTGGTGGAGCTAGGACTCAAACCCAGGGCAGTTTACTCCAAAGCCCATGGTTTTTCACCACACCATTTTGCCTCATAGCATCCTCTGATGAGTTCATAAGCTGTTAAGCCATTCCATGCTCTTGTTGGAATTGAAATTCTTTTATTCCATTTCCTATTAGATGTCTCTAAACCAAATAATCAAAATAGCACTGCTGTGAAGCCCTGGGCCTAAACACAATAAGACAAGGCTTAGAAGAGTTAGGTTATTGACCAGAAAAGCTGTTAGGACGTAGAGTTGTCCCATAGCTTTGATACTTTTCTGCTTCAGGCTTCTGATCATATGCATCAGATGCCTCTCTGCTAGAATAAACAACATTTATAAGATACTGAAAAACCTGTCCGTAAAGCTGTGTCAAACTGTGTTTTCTCTTTAAATGGATTGCTCTGCATGACCTTTTTCTGCAGTGAATGCGCTAAAAGGGAGTTCTCTGTATTTCTTACTCCCTTTCCTAAATAGAAGCTAAGTTATGTGATTTGTGCCACAGCCTCCTGATTTGTATGATACCAACACATCCCTCAGTATGTCTCGAGATGCCTCTGTATTTCAAGATGAGAGCAATATGTCTGTCCTGGATATTCCCACTGCCACTCCAGAAAAGCAGGTGGCACAGGTAGGAGGTTTTGTTTTCTCTTTGTGAGATTGGTGGCATGCTTTGAGGTGGGGAGTGGGGAAGTGGTGGTGTGATATAGGACATGTGTCAAGGATAATTGGACCCCGTGGCCCTGGGAATGAAGGCTTAGAAATATGATTTCAAGGTGGGATGGTGACAGGTCACATGACTGGCATTGTCTTGTGTCTGTCCCCATGGGCAGAGTCAGGCTCAGCAGAACTTCAGGGAAGGCACAGTGTGCAAAGTGTATGAGGCATCAGAGCAACCTGACAGGTGACTAGAAAGACCAACTGCATTCAGAGACAGAGTTCAAAAAAATTGCCCTGCTGCTTTGATGTATGTATGTTAGACTCTAAATTAAAATTATTTATAAAATAAAAGTTTTTAATTAGCCTTTTCTAGAGGTATCAGAAGGTACTCCTGATTTGAAGCCAGAAATCCTATCAGCTGACCTCAGTCGGGGTTCCACTGGGAAGTGCAAAACTCAGGAGGGTTTTTCTATCCTAAAGAGTCGAACACAAGCTAAGGAAAGCTTGGGTTAGAAAGGAAGAGTCTCCTTGTGATGCTACAGGAAGAGTAGACCAAGGACCTTCCCGTTCTTTGTTTTTTCCCCTACCCATGATTTCCAAAGAATGAATGGGGAAAAATGCACATGCTTTGAGCTGTGTAAACAGCACCCACCAGCTGTGGAGTTGGCTGGGCTATCAGGGAGGAGCATCCGTCCTGGGTAAGAGCCTTTGGTTAACTCCTCCTACAGGCACGTCCCTCAATGATGTGCTATTTGTGTTCCTTACTCAGATGCGGCAGGGCCGAGGTAGGCTGGGCGAGGAAGACTCTGATGTAGATATTGAAGGGTATGATGATGAGGAGGAGGATGGGAAACCTAAGACTCCAGCCCCAGTGAGTATGCTTACAGAAAGCTTATGGTTACATTATACCCTTATGTGATAGGAGCCCGAGCAGTACAGGGCAGACCAAATCCCAAGGCAATATCAGAGGGCTTCCATAGTGAGGCCCAATCTGACTTTAATCATTGGAACCAGCAAAATGACTCTATCTACCAAAATTACTTAACTTCTTGTGAGGCAGCAAGTGGGGGGCTAGTGGTGGCTTCTGATCTCTTACTTGATCTACTGATGGGATTTTGACCCCAACTGGTCTTATTTAGGAAGGTGAAGATGCAGATGGTGATCTTGCAGACGAAGAGGAAGGAACTGTGCAACAGCCTCAAGCAAGTGTCCTGTATGAGGATTTGCTTATGTCTGAAGGAGAAGATGATGAGGAAGATGCTGGGAGTGATGAAGAAGGAGATAATCCTTTCTCTGGTAAGCCTTGCTTCTTTGCTTCTGTTCCTATGTAGCTCACCATAGCACCCTCAGGACTAGATAGGAAGCTCTTGGCTGTGTATGCTGTTACCAGAAGCTCCTGTTTTATTGGAGTCCCATTAACCAACCTCAGAGTACTGAGCACTCACTCATAGGATGATCAAATTCAGTAGCCTTAGAGGAAGTGAAGAAATAGAATACAGGAGGTGCAAAAGATAACAGTGGAAAAGGTAATGCCCAGGTAGCAGCTGTGATTTGAATACTTGAGAAAGATGAGAAAGAAGTATTATATGTGGCAATAGGAAAGGAAAATTAACAAAAAAGATCCTGCTTTGGGATGTTCTGTAGATTGATGGCAGTGACAGGGAAAAAGTACAGGAGGAGATGATAGGAAAAAAAGCAAATAGATTGGACTGAGATGGAAAAAGGAAGTAGTTATTGTATTCAGTTTCCATACTACAGCTCTCACCAGTGTTGACCCAAGGCACCCCTCTGACGTGAGGAGTCCAGGCAAGGTGCCTGTGTAGATGTGTGAGAGTAACTAGCTTTGGAAGACCCAGCCGAAGATGTTAACTCTGTCAAGCTTATCACAGGATTTGTCTCTTTTCACAGCTATCCAGCTGAGTGAAAGCGGAAGTGACTCTGATGTGGGATCTGGTGGGATAAGACCCAAACAGCCCCGCATGCTTCAGGAGAACACAAGGATGGGCATGGAAAATGAAGAAAGCATGATGTCCTATGAGGGAGACGGTGGGGAGGCTTCTCATGGTTTGGAGGATAGCAACATCAGGTAATCGGCAGCAACATGCTACAGGGCTGTGGCATCAGTGCCCAGCTATGATGTCAGAGGGCCCAGCATCAGATTACTTTCATCCATCAAACATTTCCTGAGCACCTACTAGGGCCAGGCACTGTGCTAGGCCCTTGGGGGTACAGAGGAGCAAGACATATCCTGCCTTTGAGGAGCTCACAGTCTAGTGGAAGAGACTGATACAAATAAAGTCATTACAAATACAGTGTGATAAGTGCTATAGCATAAGTTAAGTACAAAGTGCCAAGTCACCACTGAGGAGGGAGTGTCTCTCACTCTGCTTGGAGTAATCAGGGAAAGTTTCACAGACAAGGGAACATTTGAACTGGGCCTTACAGGATGAATAGGAGTCTACTAAGTGTATAAGTGGCAGCAGGTGAGGAGATCCTTAGAGATGGAATAATATGTTCAAAGGCACACAAATATAACAAAGTATGTTCCAGAGCAAAGGGGGCTTGTTGGGAGTTGTGGCTCCAGAAGTAGCAAGGGATTATATTGTATAGGACCTTAAATGGCATGTGAAAACATTTGGATTTCGGGTAATGGGAATCATCACTTTTAAGGAAAAGGAAGTAACATCAGATGTGCATGTTAAATAATTCCAGGGCAATGATAAGGGTCTCAACTGAGACCTGTTAGGAGTGGGGGAAAAGGAAGGGACATACTCAAGAGCTATTTAGACAGTAGATCAATTGGATTTAGGGGATAAGGAGATCAGATACATAATGAGTGGGAACACCAGGATAGAAAAGAGGAAGAACAGGTGTTAGATGGAATAGGAAAGGAGGAAAAAAAACGAATTTGTCTTTGGACATGTTGGATTTAAGGTACATATGTTACATCTAGCCAAAGGTATCCAGTAAGCAGTTAGACTCTTTATTTATTCATTCAGCAAATATTTATCACAAGTACAAAAGCAACTAAGGTATGGTCCCTTCCTTCAAGGAGTTCAGTCTAGTGGAAACCTAAAACAGGTATACAGATGATCATGAAAAGTGCTGTGATGGGCAGGCACTAGATTTTTCTGGGAGTTGGGTAGGAGTGGGGTAGGGGAGCTGGTTAGAGAAGGAAACTGAGCTGAGTCATAATAGGAATTAGCTAGATGAAGAAGAAGGCAAAGGCACTCGAGAGAGCAGGAACAATGTGTATGAAATCACAGAGGCATGAAACGCTTCTCGAGAATGCAAGTTCAGTGTGGCTGGAGCTTTTGATCCGTGATCCATGTGATAGAGACAATTTAAAGAGGTAGGTAAGGACCAAATCATGAAGGGCCTGAAAGTTTGGGCAGACATTGAATGAGAGTAGTGTGATCAGATTGACATTTTGGAAAGGTTGTCCTGTGCCCCAAAAGAAAAATGGGCAAAAGACATGAGTTAACAATTCACAAAAGAAATGCAAATGGCCAATAAATATATGGAAAAATAACTTCCCTAAGAATCAAGCAAATGCCATTTTTTACCTATAAGATCAACACAGATGAAAATGAGTGATAATGCCCAGTGTTCGAAAAGGTGATTCTCAAACAACTGGTGGTAATGTAAATTGATAAAATGGGGTGGGTGAGAGAGGTATAGCAACTTATTATTATAAATCAAAAACTTAAAAATGTGCATTCCCCTTGGCCCCAAAATTCCATGTCTAGGAAATTATTCTATGGGAAAAATAAAACACCTTCATCAAGATGTTTGTACAAGGATGTTTATCACAGCATTGTTTCTAATAGTGGGAAAATCGGAGATAGTTTAAATGTCCTAGTGAGAGACTGTTAAATAAATCATGTTACAGCCGTACAATGGAATACCATGCAGCTATTAAAATGATGCTATAGATGTATGTTTATTGACATGGAAAGTTGTTATAATCATTAGTGAAAAAAGCAGATTCCTGAAAGAGTATGTAGAGTATTCCAATTTTGTAAATAAAAAATGTTTAAGCATCTAAGTGAAGTACATAGAAAAAAATTTGGAAGGTCATATATCAAGATTATCTCTGGGTGGTGGAGTTATTGGTGATTTTTTTCTTTTTTTCTGATGTATACTTTTTTTTTTTTACCAGTGAACGTGCATTACTTGTGTGATTTTTTTTAAAGTAAAATTAAGAATAAACAAACAAACAAAAAATAAAGAGCACTCTGGCAGAAGTGTGAAGAATTAATTGGAGGAGAGCAAGACTGGAGGCATGAAGACTGATTTCGGTGGTGCAGGCCTGAGATAACAAAGGACTGAGCCAAGGCAGGCAGAGTAGGGATGGAAAGGAAGGGAGAGAGACAAGATATATTGAAGAGGATCTTCAGGACTGTTGACTAATTGGCTGTGTAGACGAGTGATGCTGTAAGTGGTAGCTGAAACCATGAGGCTGTCAGAGCATTTATGGTCTGTGTGTTGTTCAGGTATAGGAGAGTTTCTTTTCATTCAGGTTCTTGTGTATATGAAGTTGGCAAGTTGACGTTTTCGAACAGGATCATTTTTCTCTCAGGGATGTGTAGAACAGTCCAGAACCAGTCATTAGTGTCCAGGGGAGGTGAGATGGGCTGATCCCTTGGTGGTACCGAGAACGGGACTGGTCAGCTAGAGGATGGTGCCCGAGCTTGAGAGATGACATATTTCTCTTCTCAGTTATGGGAGCTATGAGGAGCCTGATCCCAAGTCGAACACCCAAGACACAAGCTTCAGCAGCATCGGTGGGTATGAGGTATCAGAGGAGGAAGAAGATGAGGAGGAGGAAGAGCAGCGCTCTGGGCCGAGCGTACTAAGCCAGGTCCACCTGTCAGAGGACGAGGAGGACAGTGAGGATTTCCACTCGATTGGTGGGGACAGTGACTTGGACTCTGATGAATGAGGCTTCCTTTGGGCCTGCTTGGTCAGCCTTCCCTGTTCTCCAGCCTAGGTGGTTCACCTTTCCCCAATTTGTTTATATTTGTACAGTGTCTGATCTTTAAGTCACCAGATTAATTAACACCTTAGCCTTTAAAAAATAGCAAGTAAATGACAAATCGCCTCTCCTGATCTTCCTGGGGCAGTGTCACCCTTTGATTTAAAACCAAGCAACCCCCTTCCCCCTACCACTAACAAAAAGAGCAGTCTCCTCCTTCTCCAGTACCTTCCTTTAACTCTATTTATTGCTCTTAGTATCATTTTTCCCTGGGGCAGGAGGAGAAATTATGAAAGGACTAATAACTTTATGTCCTCTTGATGTATTAGAAATTTTCCAAGCATGGTATCATCTCAGTTTTCTAATTTGCAGGCTGGAACAGGTGACAGCCCCCATGCTGGGACAGAGAATTGAGTTCTGGTGGACTCTGTGCCATGCTAAAAACAAACGTATTGGACAAACTGCCCGTTATTTATTATTTATTTAATTATACAATGCCTTGTTCCTAAATGGATTTGAGGCAAATGACTATAAATCTTTGAAACAGCCTATATATCAGAAATGATATGTTGCCATGTAAATGTGTTCTGTCCCTGCCCCCCAGGGGAAATGGTAGGAAAATGGTAAGTTCCTTAGGGCAAAGACTGTGTCTTCCGTTTCTTTTCATGCTTAGGATATGGTTCTGTGCATAATAGGTACTCGAGAAATGTTCCTAGAATCATAAAATCCTCAACAGATTTGTTATTGAGCATCTGCTCCATGATAAGCACTCTATCAAATCCTTGGGATGCAAAGGTAAATGAGACACATTACTTTTACCCAAAGAGCTCACCATCAAGTTGGGGGAGGGGAAGTGGAATTTAAAACATGTTAATGAATTCTTACAGTACTGTGAGATAAGTGCAATTAAGAAGCTAGAAATAAAGTATAGGGGGAAATAGAGGAGTGATCATGTCTGAAAAAGTCAGGAAAGTCTTCCTAGAGGTAATTTTTAAGCTGATTGTTGAAGAATTAGTAGGAGCTTGCCAGATGGAAAAGTCCAGGCAGAGTATAACATGAAGCAAAAGGCCAAAGTCTAGCAATGGCAGAGTGTGTTCCTAGTTTGTTTGTTTGTTTGTTTGTACCTGCCTTGTTCCAGAAAGGATTTAAGGTGGTTTATGTTCCAGTCCTTTAATGCTGGAATGACTAGAGATGAGACTGAAAGATGGGCAGGAGGCATATTATCAAGAGCTCTGAGTTTGATGCTAATGAATGTGCGTTTCGTATTACGGGAAATGAGCTCTGGTGGGGTGGTAGAATCTGATTTGTGTTTTAGAAATTTTCTGTATATTGAGTGAAGAAAGAAATTGAAGAATCATACGTAACAGACAAGTGTGATCCCATTTTTGTAAAAGACGAAACTGTGTGTGTATATTTATACATGTTTATATATACTTGTATATGCAAAGGAGAAGGTGTAAGAGGAATACGCTAAACTGTTCCCAGTGACAACCTCCGGGGATTGGGATTGGAGGGGAGGGGGCTGTATGGCTAATATGTATACTGGGTGGGTTATTGTGCTTTTATTTCTGTATTGTTTGAATTTTTTTACATGTATTATTTTTGTAATAAAAACTTTTTTAAAAATCCCAGCAGTAGTGTGGAGAATGGTTTGTTTGGAGGGGAGCAAATCTAGGTCAAGTAAGGGGGTAAAGGAGCCCAAACTAGGGCTATGGCATTAAGATGGGGAGGAAGGAGATGAATTTGAGTGATCTTTAGGGCGTAGAATCAACGGGACTTGATGACCAGTTGGCCTTTGGGGGTGGAGAAGGAGGAACAGAAAGTGGCTTCCAGAATTTTGTTTTGGGAGATTGAGTGTACATGGTACTCATTCATTCATTCAACATTTATCAAGCCACCTATTTTTATCAAGCAGTCTGTCTGCTAGATGCTGATACAGAAGTAAGATAAGAGTTTCTGATTGCAGGGAACTTAAGGTCGAGAATGGGAGATAGACATGTAAACAAATAAGTTCAATAAAAAATCATTGCAGTAAATATCTACAAGGTTCTGTGGTGAGAGGAGGGAATTACCAACTCTGCTTATGGAGTACGGATGGAAAGGCTTCACAGAGGAGACCTTTCAGATAGATCATGAAGAGTAGGGGGGAGTTTGCCAGACAGTCACGGGGAGGCAAGGGGAGGAGAGCATTCTAGGCAGAGGAAACAGAATGCTTAGAAACATGAAACTACTTGGTCTGTTCATGGAACAAGTAGTTCTGGATGGGCAGAATATAGAAAACTTAGGTATTATAGGGATTACAAGGCTCAGTATCAAATGCTCATTTTAGAGAGATGTCTGGCGAAATGTGAAAATGGATGGACTGGGGAGGGGGTGATGCCAGATGAGAGATGATGGAGACTTAAACTGACTGAGGCATTGGCAGTAGGGATGGAAGGAGAAATACATCTTGGTGACTGATTGGATAGTGGAAGGTGAAAAAAAGAGTGGAACCTAGGTTTCTGACTTAGGTGACTGGGTAAATGGAGATGCCATTCATTGAACGGGTTGACAGTGGAAGGTAGGAGAAATAGCTAAGTTCTGTTGGAAGCATGTTAAGTTTAAAATATGATAGGTAGAAAGCTGAGGATTTGTACAACCATGGGAGTAGGTGAGATCACCCAGGAAGCAGGGGTAGAGTCAGAAGAACATGGAGGACAGATTCCTGGTGAAGAACAATATTTAGGGGTGGTCAGAAATAGAAGGAAAACCTGAAGAGTGATATTTCTCAAACCAAGTAAGGAGTTTTAAGGGGGGGCCGGGGGAGAGACAACGTATATACCATATAGAGGTAACGTAAAATGAAGCCTGAGCAAGAGCCTTGGGTTTGGTAACTAGGAGGTCGCTGGTGACCTTAGCTGGCAAAAGCAGTTTTAGAGGAGTGAGATTGAAAGCTAACCATCAACAGGGTGAGGAACAGAAGATGAGGAAGTGACAATAGAGATCATAGACTACTCAAGAAGTTGGGCTGTGAGGAACGAAAGAAGGAGAGTCTGAAGATGGAAGACAGTAAGAGTGCTTATATAGGCTTAGGGGAGAAAGCAGTAGAGAAGGAGGAGTTGGAAAAAAGCGAGGAATAGTTGTTAGAAAGACCTCTGTCTTTCCAGGAGGGAATGTTCGTTAGCATTGCTCACATTCCTTCCTGGAGAAGAAGAGATCTTTTCCCCTGAGATAGAGAAAAGGATGAATGTAGTTGCAGATCGGCATGTAGATAAGGGAGGGAGGCAGTCAGAGGAGTTCACACTTCATAGCTTCCGTTTCCTCAGTGAAATCGGTAAGATCGTCCTTGTGAGAAAAGTGAAAATGAGATAGGAGCTTGAATAACAGTGTTGAACTCCTGAGGGAGATAAAAGAAAAACTGGAAACCAGTAGCAATGTCCATCAGTAGCAGAGAGAGGGTGAATTATGGTACAGTGAAAGAAATACGCAACTGTTAAGAATGAGGAAAATCGGTGTGTGCTAAAATGGAAAATATTCTTGAAAAACAAGTCAGAATAGTAGACAGTGTTTGATTTTGTTTGAGGAGGAGATGCAGGGGATATAAATCCGTGTTGCATACTCACAGAAAAGATTTGGCAAGATGCACTTCGAACCGTTAACACCTCTAGGAGTGAGATAGAGTAGGGGAGGGCTCATTCTTTTCACTGTAAACCATTCTATTAATGTTTAAGTGTTTGTTTTCTTTTCTTTTTAATGGTCACTGAGGGAAATGGGAGCTGCAGCTGACTAGGGATCCATAAAAGGATTGCTGGGTGTTGAATATATAAACGAGGTTAAAGACTGTTAATTTGAAATGGTACCAATTTATTGTGTGATTTTTCTCCAAACATACTTAGCAACACAGTTGTCAGGATGTAGAAGCAGAAAAGGTCAAGCAGTTTGGGGTGAAGACCTGGATTTGAGAGAGAGATTGGTGGATCTCCTTTCAATAACCATTTCTTGACTACTGTGCACCAAGCACTGTGCTGGGTGCTGTGAATACAGTGTTGGAGATGGACAAGTCCATACCAGAGTGTGATAAATGAAATGATAAAAACAATGTCTTATGAAGGTTCAGAGGAGAACATGTAACCCCAACTCTGGAACTAGGGGAGACAGCTCTTCCAGAGATGACTAGTATGAGTGAGCCAGGCAAAGAAGGCTTTGGGAGTAGGGAATGGGCATCATGCCAGGCAGAGAAAACAGCTTGTGCAAAGAGCATGTGACTGTAAATAGGGATGATTAGAGCATGGTGTACGCGAAGGGGCTGGCAAGAGCTGAAACTAGAATTAGCCAGAGTCCAGATCATGAAGAGCTTTGTATGCTTTGCTAAAGAATTTGGACTTAATCCTAAAGGCAATTGGGATCTATTGAAGGACTTAGATTACTTTAGCAGCAGTTTCGGATATGGATTGTAGAACAGGACTGGACATGGTTAGGGGAGTCCTTTAGGCAAGATATGAGTCAGTTGTAAGGCAAGAACACTGAGCAGAAATTTGAGAGAAATTAGGAAGTAGAATCTACAAGTGACTGATTAAATGTGGGGGATATTTCAGTCAATTAGTCAATAAATATTGATTGAACCTAATGGGTGCCAGGCGTTATTCTAGGTACTCTGAATACAGCAGTGAACAAAACATCACCCTGTCCCTCAAAGAGCTTAGAATTTGGTGGGAGAAGCAGGTAATAAACCAGTCAATAAGAGTGAGAAGTAGAGATTCTTGGGAAGATGGTGGTGTAGGAGGACTCTGAACTCATCCTCCCATGGGCACAACAAATTTATAACTATCCTTGGCATGTTTACCCCGAGAGAGAACTGGAAACTGGATAAAAAGAACCCCCACAACAAGGGACAGTGCCGACTGAGGTGGAAGAGGCAGAAATTCCTTTCTGGAGAGGAAAAAGCCACATCCTAGCCACAGCGCTTCACAGCCAGGAGCAATCTTAAGGTATGAAGCTTTCCCTGGAGATATGGGGGATCTGAGCAGGAGATCTTTTTTTTTTTTTTCTTTATTAATGTTATGATGGATTACAAGCTTGTGAAATTTCAGTTGTACATTTTTGTTAGTCATGTTGTGGGTACACCACTTCCCCCTCCGTACCCTCCCCCCACCCCCCCTTTTCCCTGGTAACCACCGATCAGATCTCTGAGCAGGAGATCTTTGCCACAATAAGCAGCTTTGGAATTCAGCATGACCAAGACGACTGTCATAATATCTGACTTTATTGGCTATTAACAACAATAGGGAATACACCCAGAAAAAGCTATGGAACCTAAGAGAAAGAAAACCCTGCTCTTAAAGGGCCCACAGGCAAATTCACCCTTTTCAGAAAGCAACCTAAAATCACCAGAAAGAAATGTTCATACTCCTTTGGTGAAAAGAGACTCACCTGGGCACATCTCAGCAAGGCAGGAGATGGCTGAGACCACCTCCCCAGGGACTGAGACATTGGTGGCAGCCATCCTTGTGACCTAGTGCAGGCATGCTGGCACAGATGCTGGCAGATGCCATTAGAAGTCTTCCCCTGGCCTGTTAGTGCAGGGGTCTGCCCCACCCACTAGAGCACCAATTTAATCCAGCTCAGCCAGGGCAAGCAGCCCAGCCTAGGGACTGGCCACACCCAACAGCCAGCCCTCAGGCAACTTGTGGGCCTGCATAGGCAGGGTGTGTGTTGAGGGGCAGGCCTGCATTGGCAGAGTGGGTGGGGCCTCTGCAGCAGGGCCAGTGGGCTTCAGTGAGTTGGGGCATGCGCACAGGGCAGGACTGCATTCATGGAGTGTGTGGCATGCAGATGGTGGGGCTTGTCAGCTGCAGCAGACTTGTTCTTCTCAAACAGTCACATAGGGGGTCAGCCACATCTTCCAATGCCTGAAAAAATTGGGTGCTCCCATGCCTGGGCCAGCCCCACTCAGCTACAATCCTGAGAAAGCTAACAGCCTTGTAGGCCAGAGGCCTACAGCTAGGCCTGAGCCTAGCAACCAGCCACACTGGAGGTCTACTCACTTAAAAGAAAAATTGCAGCAGGAATAGGCTATTAGAGCTTGCAGCCAACTGTGCTGGGGCTCTCCAATGCCTAATAAAGTGACTGAAGGGACCATAGCAACCATACACAGCTGAGCATTATAACCAGCTAACCAGGAGGACAGCCTAGCCTCCCTGTGCACCTGCAGCAAGAGCAGCCCTGACACAACAGAAGGACATACATAGCCCACACGGGACACTCCTGGAACATTTGGAACTGATGACGGGAGGGAGGCACACTGCTGGACCTCATAGGCATCTCTTACATAAGGCCACCTCTCCCAGATCAGGAGATGTAATTGATCTACCTAATACATAGATATAAACACAGAAAGAGGCAAAGTGAGGAGACAAAGGAATATGTTCCAAATAAGGGAACAGGACAAATCCTCAGAAAAAGAACTAAATGAAACAGAGATAAACAATCTACCTGATAAAGAGTACAAGCTAATAGTCATAAGCATGCTCACTGATCTTGGGAGAAGAATGGATGAATTCAGTGAGAACATTGACAAAGAATTGGAAAATATGAAAAAAAAAAGAACTGAAGAATACAATAATGGAAATGAAAAATTCACTAGAGGGAATCAATATCGGAGTAGATGATACAGAAGAACAGATCAGTAAGCTGAATGGAAGACTAGAGGAAATCACCCACACTGAACAGAAAACAAGAAAAAAGAATTTAAAAGAATGAGGACAGTCTAGGGGACCTCTGGGACAACATTGAGCACACTAACATCTGTATTATAGGTAGTCCAGAAAGAGAAGAGAGAGACAAGGGGGCATAGAATCTATTCAAAAAAAAATAGCTGAAATCTTTCCTAACCTAAGGAAGTTAACAGATAACCAGGTACAGGAAGCACAGAGAGCACAAAACAAGATGAACCCAAAGAGGCCCACACCAAGACACATTATAATGAAAATGTCAAGAATTAAAGAGAGAATCCTAAAAGCTGCAAGAGAAAGGCAGCAAGTTACATACAAAGGAAACTCCATAAGGCTATCAGCTGACTTCTCAGCAGAAACCTTATAGGCTAGATGGGAGTAGCACAATATATTTAAAGTGCTGAAAGGAAAACACCTACAGCCAAAAATACTCTACCCAGCAAGGTTATCATTCACAATGGAAGGAAAGATAAAGAGTTTTCCAGACAAGCAAAAACTAAATGAGTTTATCTCCAATAAACCAGCCTTACCAGAAATGCTAAAGGAACTTATTTAAGTGAAAAACAAAAGACCACGAATAGGAATAAGAAAATTATCAAAAAAAAAAAAACCCACAAAATAATAAAATCACTGGTAAAGGCAGATATACTGTAAAGGTAGCATATCAACCACCTATGAAGGTAATATGAAGGTCAAAAGACAAAAGTACTAAAATTATCTATTTCCATGATAAGACAGTGATGGATACACATGCACAAAAAAGAGGTTACATATGATATCAAAAACATAGAATGTGAGAGAAGGGGAGTAAAAGTGTAGAGCTTCTAGCAAGAGGTCAAACTTAAGAGACCATCAACTGAATATAGATTGCTATGTATGTAGGTTATTATATATGAACCTCATGGTAATCACAAACCAGAAACCTATAATAAATACACAAAAAATTAAGAGAAAGGAGCCCAAATGTAATACTAAAGAAAGCCATCAAACCACAAGGGAAGAGAGCAAGAGAGGAAGAAAGGAACAGCAATGAACTAGTAAAACACCTAGAAAAAAAGTAACAAAATAGCAATAAGTACTACTTATCAATAGCTACTTTAAATGTCAATGAACTAAAAGGCATAGGGGTGGCCAATTGGATAAAAAAACAAGACCCATATATATGCTGCATACAAGAGACACACGTCAGACTTGGAAACTGGAAAAAGAAGAACAAAGCCCAAAATCAGTCAAAGGTAGGAAATAATAAAAATCAAAGCAGAAATAAAAGAAATATAGACTAAAAAAGAAAAAATTGCTGAAACGTGGAGCTGGTTCTTTGAAAAGATAAAACAAAATTGACAAACCTTTAGCTAGAATTACCAAGGAAAAAAGAGAAAAAGCTCAAATAAATAAAATCAGAAACAATAGAGAAATTACAACAGACACCTCAGAAATAGGAAAGGTTATAAGAAAATACTATGAAAAGCTATACACCAACAAATTGGATAATCTGGAAGACATGGATAAATTCTTAGAATCATACAACCTTCCAAACTGAATCAAGAAGAAATAGAGAATTTGAATAGACCAATCACCAGTAAAGAGATAGAAACGGTAATCGAAACCTCCCAAAAAATAAAAGTCTAAGACCAGATGGCTTCCCTGGTGAATTCTACCATTCAAAGAAGACTTAGTGCCTATCCTTCTCAAACTCTTCCAGAAAATTGAAGAGGAGGGGAAACTTCCTAACTCATTCTCTGACCCTAACATTACCCTGATACCAAAACCAGACAAAGACAACACAAAAAAAGAAAATTACAGGCCAATATCACTGATGAACATCAATGGAAAAATCCTCAACAAAATACTAGCAAATCAAATAAATGATCATACACCATGATGAAGTGGTATTTATTCCAGGGATGCAGGGCTGGTTCAACAGCTGCAAATCAATCAACATGATACAGCACATTAAAAAAATTAAGAATAAAAATCACATGATCATCTCAATAGATGCAGAGAAAGCATTTGACAAGATACAGCATCCATTTATAATAAGAACTCTCACTAAAATGGGTATAGCAGGAAAATACCTCAGCATAATAAAGGGCATATATGACGAACCTGCAGCTAATATCATACTCAATGGAGAAAAACTGAAAGCTATCCCTCTAAGAACAGGAACCAGACAAGGATGCTCACTTTCATCACTCTCATTTAACATGGTATTGGGAGTCCTAGCCAGAGCAATTAGGCAAGAAAAAGAAATAAAAGGGATCCAAATTGGAAAGGAAGAGGTGAAACTGTCACTATTGCAGATGACATGATTTTATATGTAGAAAACCCTAAAGAATCCACCAAAAAAACTTTTAGAAGTAATCAGTGAATACAGTAAAGTTGCAGGATACAAAATCAACATAAAAAACTTGTTGCAATTCTAACAATGAAGTAGCAGAAAGAGAAATTAAGAATACAATCTCATTTACAATCGCAAGAAAAAGAATAAAATACCTAGGAATAAATTTAACCAAAGAAGTGAAAGACCTGTACACTAAAAACTATAAAACATTATTGAAAGAAATTGAAGAAGGCACAAAGAAATGGAAATATCTTGGAATGGAAGAATTAATGTAGTTAAAATGTCCATACTTCTAAAGCAATCTACAGATTCAATGCAATCCCTATCAAAGTTCCAAGGACATGTTTCACAGAAATAGAACAAAGGATCCTAAAACTTATATGGAACAACAAAAGACGCCAAATAGCAAAAGCAACCCTGAGAAAAAA
Organism: Equus quagga; assembly: GCF_021613505.1. Classification (NCBI taxonomy): domain Eukaryota; kingdom Metazoa; phylum Chordata; class Mammalia; order Perissodactyla; family Equidae; genus Equus; species Equus quagga. Next base: position 68,584,999 of record NC_060276.1, on the reverse strand, counting down.
GAACAAAGCTGGAGGTATCACACTCCCTGATTTCAAAATATACTGCAAAGCTATAGTAATCAAAACAGCATGATACTGGCACAAAAACAGACACACAGATCAATGGAACAGGATTGACAGCCCAGAAATAAACCCACACATCTATGGACAGCTAATTTTCGACAAGGGAGCCAAGAACATACAATGGAGAAAGGAAAGTCAAAAAATGGTGTTGGGACAACTGGACAGCCACATGCAAAAGAATGAAAGTAGACCATTATCTTACACCATTTGCAGAAATTAACTCGAAACGGATTAAAGACTTGAATGTAAGACCTGAAACCATAAAAATTCTAGAAGAAAACATAGGCAGTACGCTCTTCAACATTAGTCTTATCAGCATATTTTTTTCAATTATTTTATTGAGGTTATTATGGTTTATAACATTGTGAAATTTCAAGTGTACATTACTGTTTATCAGTTTCTGTATAGGCTGCATCGTGCTCACCACCAGTAGTCTAAGTTTTATCCATCACCATGTATATGTGCCCCTTTACCCCTTTGCCCACTCCCCAACACCCCCTTCCCCTTCAGTAACCACTAATCTTTATCCTTTTGTTTGTTTATCTTCCACATATGAGTGAAATCATGCAGTGTTTGTCTTTCTCTGCCTGGCTTATTTCGCTTAACATTATACCCTAAAGTTCCATCCATGTTTTTGCAAATGGGATGATGTTGTCTTTTTTATGGATGAGTAGTATTCCATTGTATATATATATATACACGACATCTTCTTTATCCATTCATCAGTTGATGGGAACTTACGTTGCTTCCAGGCCTTGGCTATTGTGAATAATGCTGCAGTGAACATAGGGGTGCATAAGTCTCTTTGAATTGTTCATTTGAAGTTCTTTGGATAAATATCCAGTAGTGGGATAGCTGGATTGCATGGTATTTTGATTTTTAATTTTTAAAGAAATCTCCATACTGTTTTCCATAGTGGCTGCATCAGTTTACATTCCCACCAGCAGTGCATGAGGGTTCCCTTTTCTCCACATCCTCTCCAACATCTGTTATTTTTTGTCTTGGTAATTATAGCCATTCTGACAGGTGTAAGATGACAGCTCATTATAGTTTTATCTGCATTTCCCTAATAATTAGAGATATTAAACATCTTTTCATGTGTCTGTTTGCCATCTGTATATCTTCTTTGGAAAAACAGCTATTCATATCCTCTGCCCATGTTTTGATCCAGTTGTTTGTTTTTTGTTGTTGAGTTGTATGAGTTCTTTATATATTCTGGAGATTAGCCCATTGTCGAATATGATTTGAAAATATTTTCTGCCAGTTGATGGGTTGTCTTTTCATTTTGTTCATGGTTTCCTTTGCCTTGCAGAAGCTCTTTACTCTGGTGTAGTCCCATTTGTTTATTTTTTCTTTTATTTCCCATGCCTGGGTAGACATGGTATTCAAAAAGATGCTGCTACGACCAATGTCAAAGAGTGTACTGCCTATATTTTCTTCTAGGATTTTTATGGTTTCAGGTCTTACATTCAAATCTTTAATCCATTTTGAGTTAATTTTTGTGTAGGGTACAAGATAATGGTACTTTCATTCTTTTGCATACAGCTGTCCAATATTCTCAACACCATTTATTGAAGAGACTCTCCTTTCTCCTTTTTATGTTCTTGGCTCCTTTGTCGAAGATTAGCTGTCCACAGACGTGTGGTTTTATTTCTAGGCTGTCAATCCTGTTACATTGATCTGTGTGTCTGTTTTTGTGCCAGTACCATGTTGTTTTGATTACTATAGCTTTGCAGTATATTTTGAAATCAGGGATTATGATGCCTCCAACTTTGTTCTTTTTTCTCAGGATTGCTTTAGCTGTTTGGGGTCTTTCATTGTTCCATAAAAATTTTAGGATTCTTTGTTCTATTTCCGTGCAGAATGTCACTGGGACTCTGATTGGGGTTTCATTAAATCTGTAGATTGATTTAGGTAATATGGACATTGTAACTATGTTTATTCTTCCAATCTGTGGGCGTGGAATATCTTTCCATTTCTTTGTCATCTTCGATTTCTTGCAATAATGTCATAATTTTCAGTGTATAGGCCTTTCACCTGCTTGGTTAAATTTATCCCTAGATATTTTATTCTTTTGGTTGCAATTGTAAATTGGATTGTATTCTTGAGTTCTCTTTCTGCTAGTTTGTTACTAGTGTATCAAAATGCAATTGAGTTTTATAAGTTGATTTTGTACCCTGCCACTTTGTTGTAGTTGTTGATTATTTCTAATAGTTTTCTGATGAATTCTTTAGGGTTTTCTATATATAAAATTGTGTCATCTGCAAACAGCAAGAGTTTCACTTCTTCCTTGCCAATTTGGATACCTTTTATTTCTTTTTCTTGCCTAATTGCTCTGACCAAACCTCCAGTACTATGTTGATTAATAGTAGTGAGAGTGGGCACCCTTGTCTTGTTCCTGTTCTCAGAGGGATGGCTATCTGTTTTTCCCGATTGAGTGTGATGTTGGCTGTGGGTTTGTCATATATGGCCTTTATTATGTTGAAGTACTTTCCTTCTATCCCCATTTTATTGAGAGTTTTTATCATAAATGGATGTTGGATCTTGTCAAATGCTTTCTCTGCATCTATTGAGATGATCATGTGGTTTTTATTCCTCGTTTTGTTAATGTGGTATCACATTGATTGATTTGCAGATGTTGAACCATCCCTGCGCCCATGGTATAAATCCCACTTGATCATGGTGTATGATCCTTTATGTATTGCTGTATTCAGTTTGCCAATATTTTGTTGAGGATTTTTGCATCTATGTTCATCAATGATATTGGCCTGTAGTTTTCCTTCTTTGTTTTGTCCTTGTCTGGCTTTGGGATCAAGGTGATGTTGGCCTCATAGAATGAGTTAGGAAGCATTCTGTCTTCTTGAATTTTTTGGAATAGTTTGAGAAGGATAGGTATTAAATCTTCTTTGAATGTTTGGTAGAATTCTCCAGAGAAGCCATCTGGTCCTGGACTTTTGTTCTGGGGGAGGTTTTTGATTACTGTTTCGATCTCTTTACTGAAGATTGGTTTATTCAGATTCTCTATTTCTTCTTGATTCAGTTTCAGGAGGTTGTATGAGTCTAAGAATTTATCTGTTATCTTCTAGGTTATCCAATATAGTCTTTCATAGTATTCTCTTATAATCCTTTCTATGTCTCTGGTATCTGTTGTAATTTCTGCTCTTTCATTTCTAATGTTATTTATTTGAGCCTTCTCTCTTTTTCTTAGTGAGTCTGGCTAAGGGTGTGTCGATTTTGTTTGTCTTCTCAAAGAAATAGCTCTTAGTGTCATTCATCCTTTCTACTGTTTTTTTTTTCAGTCTCTGTTTCATTTATTTCTGCTTTAGTTTTTATTATTTCCCTCCTCCTACCTACTTTGGGCTTCATTTGTTCTTCTTTTTCTAGTTCTGTTAGGTGTAGTTTAATATTACTTTTTGATATTTTTCTTATTTGTTGAGGTGGGCCTTTATTGCTATGAATTTTGCTCTTAGAAACTCTTTTGGTGCATCCCATAAGAGTTGGTATGATGTATTTTCATTTTCATTTGTCTCCAGGTAGTTTTTGATTTCTCCTTTGATTTCTTCATTGATCCAATGGTTATTCCGTAGCATGTCATTTAGTGTCCACATATTTGTGACTTTCCCAGCTTTTTTCTTGTAGTGGATTTCTAGTCTCATAGCTTTATGATTGGAAAAGATGCTTGATATGATTTCAATCTTCTTAAATTTATTGAGGCTTGCCTTATTTTCTAGCATATGGTCTATCTTTGAGAATATTCCATGTTCACTGGAGAAGAATGTGTATTATGCTGTTTTTGGATGGAATGTTTTATATATATCTGTTAAGTCCATCTGGTCTAGTTTTTCATTTAATTCCACTATTTCCTTGTTGACTTTCTGTCTGGATGATCTATCCACTGATGAAAGTGGGGTGTTGAGGTCCCCTACTATTATTGTGTCGCTGTTAATTTCTCACTTTAGGTCTGTTAATAGTTGCTTTATGTATTTGGGTGCTCCTGTGTTAGGTGCATATATATTTATAAGTGTTATGTCTTCTTGGTGGACTCTCCCTTTTATCGTTATATACTCCCCCCCCCTTTGTCTCTCATTGCCTTTTTTATCTTGAAGTCTGCTTTGTCTGATATAAGTATGGCAACACTTTCTTTCTCTTGCTTGCTATTTGCTTGGAGTATCATCTTCCAGCCCTTCACTCTGAGCCTGTGTTTGTCTTTAGAGCTGAGATGTGTTTCCTGGAGGCAGCATATTGTTGCCTCTTGTTTTTTAATCCATCCAGCCACTCTGTGTCTTTCGATTGAAGAATTCAATCCATTGAATTTAGTGTGATTATTGATATATGATGGCTTCATACTGCCATTTTATCTCTTGTTTTCCTGTTGTTCTATATTTCCATGGTTTCCCTTCCCTTGTATTTCTGACTGCCATTTCAGTTTGGTGCTTTACTGTGATGGTTTTCTCTATTTTCTCTTTATGTATGATTTGTGTCTCTGCTCTGATTTTTTGTTTAGTGGTTACCGTGAGGTTTGTATAAAAGATCTCATAGATGAGATAGTCCATTTTCTGGTAGCCTCTTATCTCCATTAGCCTAAGCAGGTTCCATCCTTTTCCTCTTCCTTATCAAAGTTATTGTTGTTACAAGTTATCATGTTTTGTGTTGCAAATTTGTGATTAAAATGAAGTGTTTATAGGGGCTGGCCCCGTGGCTGAGTGGTTAAGTTTGCGCGCTCCGCTGCAGGCGGCCCAGTGTTTCGTTAGTTCGAATCCTGGGCGCGGACATGGCACTGCTCATCAGACCACACTGAGGCAGCGTCCCACATGCCACAACTAGAAGAACCCACAACGAAGAATACACAACTATGTACCGGGGGGCTTTGGGGAGAAAAAGGAAAAAATAAAATCTTTAAAAAAAAAAAAATGAAGTGTTTATAGTTATTTTTGATGCTTTCCTTCCTTTTGACTTTTATGTTATAATTAGTGTTTGCTGACCTGTCCTGATAGAGTGCTTCAATTTTCTGATTTTGTCTGTCTATTTATCTCCTTTCTCACGGCTTTGTAAACCTTTGCCTTTTTGTTTCAGGTATGAGGGCATCCTTGATCATTTCTTGTAAGGGAAGTCTAGTGTTGATGAACTCCCTCAGCTTTTGTTTATCTGGGAAAGCT